>NW_026089676.1:0-34200 GCF_024586455.1 Bactrocera neohumeralis | reverse complement strand
AAAATTGACTATATACCTAAATATTACATTGTCGAATTCTTCCAAATAAAGTGCCGTTATGGCTTTATGTCAACTTCAGTAAGTTGGAGAAGGTTAATTACCTTAAATATGTTAAAATAATG
This sequence comes from Bactrocera neohumeralis, assembly GCF_024586455.1. Taxonomy (NCBI): domain Eukaryota; kingdom Metazoa; phylum Arthropoda; class Insecta; order Diptera; family Tephritidae; genus Bactrocera; species Bactrocera neohumeralis. The sequence continues at coordinate 34,078 of NW_026089676.1, read as the reverse complement.
ATTTGAAGCAATTCAGTATCGATTGCTAAATGTGTATATACAAGAGAATCGACTTTATACCTGAACATAAGATCGTCGAATTCTTCCAACTGCACTGCCGTTATGGCTTTATGTCAACTTCAGGAAGATGAAGAAGGTTAATTAACTTAAATATGTTAAAGTAATGATTTGAAGCAACTCAATATCGATTGTTTAATGTGTATATACAAGAAAATCGATTTTATAACTGAATATAAGATTGTCGAATTCTTCCAACTGCACTGCCGTTATGGCTTTATGTCGACTTCAGGAAGATGAAGAAGGTTAATTAACTTAAAAACATATGTTAAATTAATGATTTAAAGCAACTCAATATCGACTGCTTATTGTGTATATACAAGAAAATCGACTTTATACCTGAATATAAGATTGTCAAATTCTTCCAAATGCACTGCCGTTATGGCTTTATATCAACTTCAGTAAGATGAAGAAGGCAAATTAACTTAAAGATGTTAAATTAATGATTTAAAGCAACTCAATATCGATTGTTAAATGTGTATATACAAGAAAATCGACTTTATACCTGAATATAGGATTGTCGAATTCTTCCAAATGCACTGCCGTTATGGCTTTATGTCAACTTCAGTAAGATGAAGAAGGTTAATTAACTTAAATATGTTAAAGTAATGATTTAAAGCAACTCAATATCGATTGCTAAATGTGTATATACAAGAAAATCGACTTATACCTGAATATAAGATTGTCGAATTCTTCCAAATGCACTGCCGTTATGGCTTTATGTCAACTTCAGTAAGATGAAGAAGGTTAATTAACTTAAATATGTTAAAGTAATGATTTGAAGCAACTCAATATCGATTGCTAAATGTGTATATACAAGAAAATCGACTTTATACCTGAATATAAGATTGTCGAATTCTTCCAAATGCACTGCCGTTATGGCTTTATGTCAACTTCAGTAAGATGAAGAAGGTTAATTAACTTAAATATGTTTGAAAACTCAATAATGATTTAAGAAAATCAACTCAATATCGACTTGCTAAATGTATATATACAAGAAAATCAAGAAAATTTTATACCTGAATATAAGATTGTCGAATTCTTCCAAATGCACTGCCGTTATGGCTTTATGTCAACTTCAGTAAGATGAAGAAGGTTAATTAACTTAAATATGTTAAAGTAATGATTTGAAGCAACTCAATATCGATTGCTAAATGTGTATATACAAGAAAATCGACTTTATACCTGAATATAAGATTGTCGAATTCTTCCAAATGCACTGCCGTTATGCTTTATGTCAACTTCAGTAAGATGAAGAAGGCAAATTAACTTAAATATGTTAAAGTAATGATTTAAAGCAACTCAATATCGATTGCTAAATGTGTATACACAAGAAAATCGATTTTATAGCTGAATATAAGATTGTCGAATTCTTCCAACTGCACTGCCGTTATGGCTTTATGTCGACTTCAGGAAGATGAAGAAGGTTAATTAACTTAAAAACATATGTTAAATTAATGATTTAAAGCAACTCAATATCGACTGCTAAATGTATATATACAAGAAAATCGACTTTATACCTAAATATGAGATTGTCGAATTCTTCCAAATGCACTGCCGTTATGGCTTTATGTCAACTTCGGCAAGATGAAGAAGGTTAATTAACTTAAATATGTCAAAGTAATGATTTAAAGCAACTCAATATCGATTGCTAAATGTGTATACACAAGAAAATCGATTTTATAGCTGAATATAAGATTGTCGAATTCTTCCAACTGCACTGCCGTTATGGCTTTATGTCGACTTCAGGAAGATGAAGAAGGTTAATTAACTTAAAAACATATGTTAAATTAATGATTTAAAGCAACTCAATATCGACTGCTTAATGTGTATATACAAGAAAATCGACTTTATACCTGAATATAAGATTGTCGAATTCTTCCAAATGCACTGCCGTTATGGCTTTATGTCAACTTCAGTAAGATGAAGAAGGTTAATTAACTTAAATATGTTAAAGTAATGATTTAAAGCAACTCAATATCGAAATGCACTGCCGTTATGGCTTTATGTCAACTTCAGTAAGATGAAGAAGGTTTGTTATCTTAAATATGTTAAATTAATGATTTGAACCAACTCAATATCGATTGCTTAATGTGTATATACAAGAAATTCGACTTTATACCTTAATATAAGATTGTGGAATTCTTCCACATGTACTGCCGTAATGGCTTTATGTCCACTTCCGTAAGATGAAGAAGGTTAATTAACTTAAACATGTTAAAGTAATGATTTGAAGCAACTCAATATCGATTGTTTAATGTGTATATACAAGAAAATCGACTTTATACCTGAATATAAGATTGTCGAATTCTTCCAAATGCACTGCCGTTATGGCTTTATGTCAACTTCAGTAAGATGAAGAAGGTTAATTAACTTAAATATGTTAAATTAATGATTTAAAGCAACTCAATATCGATTGCTAAATGTGTATATACAAGAAAATCGACTTTATACCTGAATATAAGATTGTCGAATTCTTCCAAATGCACTGCCGTTATGGCTTTATGTCAACTTCAGTAAGATGAAGAAGGTTAATTAACTTAAATATGTTAAAGTAATGATTTGAAGCAACTCAATATCGACTGCTAAATGTATATATACAAGAAAATCGACTTTATGCCTGAATATAAGATTGTCGAATTTTTCCAAATGCACTGCCGTTATGGCTTTATGTCAACTTCAGTAAGATGAAGAAGGTTAATTAACTTAAATATGTCAAAGTAATGATTTAAAGCAACTCAATATCGATTGCTAAATGTGTATACACAAGAAAATCGATTTTATAGCTGAATATAAGATTGTCGAATTCTTCCAACTGCACTGCCGTTATGGCTTTATGTCGACTTCAGGAAGATGAAGAAGGTTAATTAACTTAAAAACATATGTTAAATTAATGATTTAAAGCAACTCAATATCGACTGCTAAATGTGTATATACAAGAAAATCGACTTTATACCTGAATATAAGATTGTCGAATTCTTCCAAATGCACTGCCGTTATGGCTTTATGTCAACTTCAGTAAGATGAAGAAGGTTAATTAACTTAAATATGTTAAAGTAATGATTTGAAGCAACTCAATATCGATTGCTAAATGTATATACAAGAAAATCGACTTTATACCTGAATATAAGATTGTCGAATTCTTCCAAATGCACTGCCGTTATGGCTTTATGTCGACTTCAGGAAGATGAAGAAGGTTAATTAACTTAAATATATCAAAGTAATGATTTAAAGCAACTCAATATCGATTGCTAAATGTGTATACACAAGAAAATCGACTTTATAACTGAATATAAGATTGTCGAATTCTTCCAACTGCACTGCCGTTATGGCTTTATGTCGACTTCAGGAAGATGAAGAAGGTTAATTAACTTAAAAACATATGTTAAATTAATGATTTAAAGCAACTCAATATCGACTGCTTATTGTGTATATACAAGAAAATCGACTTTATACCGGAATATGACATTGTCGAATTCTTCCAAATACACTGCCGTTATGGCTTTATGTCAACTTCAGTAAGATGAAGAAGGTTAATTAACTTAAACATGTTAAAGTAATGATTTGAAGCAACTCAATAGCGATTGTTTAATGTGTATATACAAGAAAATCGACTTTATATCTGAATATAGGATTGTCGAATTCTTCCAAATGCACTGCCGTTATAGCTTTATGTCAACTTCAGTAAGATGAAGAAGGTTAATTAACTTAAATATGTCAAAGTAATGATTTAAAGCAACTCAATATCGATTGCTAAATGTGTATACACAAGAAAATCGATTTTATAGCTGAATATAAGATTGTCGAATTCTTCCAACTGCACTGCCGTTATGGCTTTATGTCGACTTCAATTAATGATTTGAAGCAACTCAATATCGATTGTTATATGTGTATATACAAGAAAATCGACTTTATACCTGAATATAAGATTGTCGAATTCTTCCAAATGCACTGACGTTATGGCCTTATGCCAACTTCAGTAAGATGAAGAAGGTTAATTAACTTAAATATGTTAAAGTAATGATTTGAAGCAACTCAATATCGATTGCTAAATGTGTATACACAAGAAAATCGACTTTATAGTCTGAATATAAGATTGTCGAATTCTTCCAAATGCACTGCCGTTATGGCTTTATGTCAACTTCAGTAAGATGAAGAAGTTAAATTAATGATTTAAAGCAACTCAAATATGTTAAAATGTGTATATACAAGAAATCGACTTTATACCTGAATATAAGATTGTCGAATTCTTCCAAATGCACTGCCGTTATGGCTTTATGTCAACTTCAGTAAGATGAAGAAGGTTAATTAACTTAAATATGTTAAATTAATGATTTAAAGCAACTCAATATCGATTGCTAAATGTGTATGTACAAGAAAATCGACTTTATACCTGAATATGAGATTGTCGAATTCTTCCAAATGCACTGCCGTTATGGCTTTATGTCAACTTCAGTAAAGTGAAGAAGGTTAATTAACTTAAATATGTTAAAGTAATGATTTAAAGCAACTCAATATCGATTGCTAAATGTGTATATACAAGAAAATCGACTTTATACCTGAATATAAGATTGTCGAATTCTTCCAAATGCACTGCCGTTATGGCTTTATGTCAACTTCAGTAAGTGAAGAAGGTTAATTAACTTAAATATGTTAAAGTAATGATTTGAAGCAAAATCAGTATCGATTGTTAAATGTGTATATACAAGAAAATCGACTATACCTGAATATAACATTGTCGAATTCTTCCAAATGCACTGCCGTTATGGCTTTATGTCAACTTCAGTAAGATGAAGAAGGTTAATTAACTTAAATATGTTAAAGTAATGATTTGAAGCAACTCAATATCGATTGTTTAATGTGTATATACAAGAAAATCGACTTTATATCTGAATATAGGATTGTCGAATTCTTCCACATGCACTGCCGTTATAGCTTTATGTCAACTTCAGTAAGATGAAGAAGGTTAATTAACTTAAATATGTTAAAGTAATGATTTAAAGCAATTCAATATCGACTGCTAAATGTGTATACACAAGAAAATCGACTTTATAGCTGAATATAAGATTGTCGAATTCTTCAAATGCACTGCCGTTATGGCTTTAAGTCAACTTCAGTAAGATGATTAAAGGTTAATTAACTTAAACATGTTAAATTAATGATTTAAAGCAACTCAATATCGATTGCTAAATGTGTTTATACAAGAAAATCGACTTTACACCTGAATATAAGATTGTCGGATTCTTCCAAATGCGCTGTCGTTATGGCCTTTATGTCAACTTCAGTAAAATCAAGAAGGTTAATTAACTTAAATATGTCAAATTAATGATTTGCAGCAACTCAATATCGATTGCTAAATGTGTATATACAAGAAAATCGATTTTATACCTAAATATAAGATTGTCGAATTCTTCCAAATGCACTGCCGTTATGGCTTTATGTCAACTTCAGCAAAATGAAGAAGGTTAATTAACTTGAATATGATAAATTAATGATTTAAGGCAATTCAATATCGACTGCTAAATGTATATATACAAGAAAATCGACTTTATACCTGAATATAAGATTGTCGAATTCTTCCAAATGCACTGCCGTTATGGTTTATGTCCACTTCAGGAAGTTGAAGAAGGTTAATTCACTTAAATATATGTTAAATTAATGATTTAGAGCAACTCAATATCGACTGCTAAATGTGTATATACAAGAAAATCGACTTTATAACTGAATATAAGATTGTCGAATTCTTCCAAATGCACTGCTGTTATGGCCTTATGTCAACTTCAGTAAGATGAAGAAGGTTAATTAACTTAAATATGTTAAAGTAATGATTTGAAGCAATTCAATATCGATTGTTGATTGTGTATATACAAGAAAATCGACTTTATACCTGAATATAGGATTGTCGAATTCTTCCAAATGCACTGCCGTTATGGCTTTATGTCAACTTCAGTAAGTTGGAGAAGGTTAATTCACTTAAATATGTTAAAGGAATGATTTAAGGCAACTCAATATCGATAGCTAAATGTGTATATACAAGAAAATCGACTTTATACCTGAACATAAGATTGTCGAATTTTTCCAAATGCACTGCCTTTATGGCTTTATGTCAACTTCAGTAAGATAAGAAGGTTAATGAACTTAAATATGTTAAAGGAATGATTTAAAGCAACTCAATATCGAGTTCCAAATGTGTATATACAAGAAAATCGACTTTATACCTGAATATGAGATTGTCGAATTCTTCCAAATGCACTGCCGTTATGGCTTTATGTCAACTTCAGTAAGATGAGAAGGTTAATTAACTTAAATATGTTAAAGTAATGATTTAAGGCAACTCAATATCGATTGTTTAATGTGTATATACAAGAAAATCGACTTTATACCTGAATATAGGATTGTCGAATTCTTCCAAATGCACTGCCGTTATGGCTTTATGTCAACTTCAGTAAGATGAAGAAGATTAATTAACTTAAACATGTTAAGGTAATGATTTGAAGCAACTCAATATCGATTGTTTAATGTGTATATACAAGAAAATCGAACTTATACCTGAATATATGATTGTCGAATTCTTCCAAATGCACTGCCGTTATGGCTTTATGCCAACTTCAGTAAGTTGAAGAAGGTTAATTAACTTAAATATGTTAAAGTAATGATTTGAAGCAACTCAATATCGATTGTTTAATGTGTATATACAAGAAAATCGACTTTATACCTGAATATAAGATTGTCGAATTCTTCCAAATGCACTGCCGTTATGGCTTTATGTCAACTTCAGTAAGATGAAGAAGGTTAATTAACTTAAATATGTTAAAGGAATGATTTAAGGCAACTCAATATCGATTGTTAAATGTGTATATACAAGAAAATCGACTTTATACCTGAATATGAGATTGTCGAATTCTTCCAAATGCACTGCCGTTATGGCTTTATGTCAACTTCAGTAAGATGAAGAAGGTTAATTAACTTAAACATGTTAAAGTAATGATTTGAAGCAACTCAATATCGATTGCTAAATGTGTATACACAAGAAAATCGATTTTATAACTGAATATAAGATTGTCGAATTCTTCCAACTGCACTGCCGTTATGGCTTTATGTCGACTTCAGGAAGTTGAAGAAGGTTAATTAACTTAAATATATGTTAAATTAATGATCTAAAGCAACTCAATATCGACTGCTTATTGTGTATATACAAGAAAATCGACTTTATACCTGAATATAGGATTGTCGAATTCTTCCAAATGCACTGCCGTTATGGCTTTATGTCAACTTCAGTAAGTTGGAGAAGGTTAATTCACTTAAATATGATAAAGGAATGATTTAAGCAATCAATATCGATGTTAATTGTGTATATACAAGAAAATCGACTATATACCTGAATATGAGATTGTCGAATTCTTCCAAATGCACTGCCGTTATGGCTTTATGTCAACTTCAGTAAGATGAAGAAGGTTAATTCACTTAAACATGTTAAAGAAATGATTTGAAGCAACTCAATATCGATTGTTAAATGAATATATACAAGAAAATTGACTATATACCTAAATATTACATTGTCGAATTCTTCCAAATGCGCTGTCGTTATGGCTTTATGTCAACTTCAGTAAAATGAAGAAGGTTAATTATCTTAAATATGTTAAAGTAATGTTTTGAAGCAACTCTATATCGATTGTTAAATGTGTATATACAAGAAAATTGACTTTATACCTAAATATTAGATTGTCGAATTCTTCCAAATGCACTGCCGTTATGGTTTATGTCCACTTAAGGAAGTTGAAGAAGGTTAATTCACTTAAAAATATATGTCAAATTAATGATTTAGAGCAACTCAATATCGATTGCTAAATCTGTATACATAAGAAAATCGACTTTATAACTGAATATAAGATTGTCGAATTCTTCCAACTGCACTGCTGTTATGGCCTTATGTCAACTTCAGTAAGATGAAGAAGATTAATTAACTTAAATAAGTGAAGTAATTAATTTGAAGCAACTCAATATCGATTGCTCATTGTGTATATACAAGAAAATCGACTATATACCTGAATATATGATTGTCGAATTCTTCCAAATGCACTTCCGTTATGGCTTTATGTCAACTTCAGTAAGTTGGAGAAGGTTAATTCACTTAAATATGTTAAAGGAATGATTTAAGGCAACTCAATATCGAGTGTTAATTGTGTATATACAAGAAAATCGACTTAATACCTGAATATGAGATTGTCGAATTCTTCCAAATGCAGTGCCGTTATGGCTTTATGTCAACTTCAGTAAGATGAAGAAGGTTAATTAACTTAAACATGTTAAAGTAATGATTTGAAGCAACTCAATATCGATTGTTAAATGAATATATACAAGAAAATTGACTATATACCTAAATATTACATTGTCGAATTCTTCCAAATAAAGTGCCGTTATGGCTTTATATCAACTTCAGTAAGATGAAGAAGGTTAATTAACTTAAATATGTTAAAGTAATGATTTAAAGCAACTCAATATCGATTGCTAAATGTGTATACACAAGAAAATCGACTTTATAACTGAATATAAGATTGTCGAATTCTTCAAATGCACTGCCGTTATGGCTTTATGTCGACTTCAGTAAGATGAAGAAGGTTAATTAACTTAAATACATATGTTAAATTAATGATTTAAAGCAACTCAATATCGACTGCTAAATGTGTATATACAAGAAAATCGACTTTATACCTGAATATAAGATTGTCGAATTCTTCCAAATGCACTGCCGTTATGGCTTTATGTCAACTTCAGTAAGTTGAAGAAGGTTAATTAACTTAAATATGTTAAAGGAATGATTTAAGGCAACTCAATATCGATTGTTAATGTGTATATACAAGAAAATCGACTTTTTACCTGAATATGAGATTATCGAATTCTTCCAAATGCACTGCCGTTATGGCTTTATGTCAACTTCAGTAAGATGAAGAAGGTAAATTAACTTAAATATGTTAAAGTAATGATTTGAAGCAACTCAATATCGATTGTTTAATGTGTATATACAAGAAAATCGACTTTATACCTGAATATAGGATTGTCGAATTCTTCCAAATGCACTGCCGTTATGGCTTTATGTCAACTTCAGTAAGTTGGAGAAGGTTAATTAACTTAAATATGTTAAAGGAATGATTTAAGGCAACTCAATATCGAGTGTTGATTGTGCATATACAAGAAAATCGACTTTATACCGGAATATGAGATTGTCGAATTCCTCCAAATGCACTGCCGTTATGGCTTTATGTCAACTTCAGTAAGATGAAGAAGGTTAATTAACTTAAAGTATGATTCAATAAAGTAATGATTTGAATATGCAACTCAATATCTGATTGTTTAATGTTAATTAACTTAAACATGTATATCAATATCGATTGCTAAATGTGTATATACAAGAAAATCGACTTTATATTTGAATATAAGATTGTCGAATTCTTCCAAATGCGCTGTCGTTATGGCCTTATGTCAACTTCAGTAAAATGAAGAAGGTTAATTATCTTAAATATGTTAAAGTAATGTTTTGAAGCAAGAAGTTTGTTTTTTGGAGGATGGAGTCATGTGTAGAAGTTCACGCAAGTGAGGAAAGTTCTCTGATCGCCATTCGCTTGGGAGTGGCCAGAAACGATTCTTTTACACATGGCTCAAGCAGCTCACTACTTCCCGTCTTTGACCAAGTATCCTCTGGGTAGCCTAAGAACATCCGTTCGAAGGCGAGCTAAAGTGAGAAGGCGAAACTTTCCCTACAAGGGTTGTGCGCTGGGCTTGGGACCGCCACGTAAAAAACAATACCAATGAAAAGGAGAGCACGGCCTCGGATGAGAGACCCCCCTTTTGATGGCGACCATGGCAAACGGAATAAGGACTACGATTTGAGGGCATGCACCTGGAATGTCGGACCCTTAATTTGCCGCTGCCCAGCTGGTTGATGTCCTCGTAAAAATAAAGGCTGACATCACCGCCGTCCAAGAAATGCGATGGACGGGACAAGGACAGAGACGAGTAGGTCCTTGTGACATTTACTACAGTGGCCATATAAAGGAGCGCAAGTTTGGTGTTGGATTCGTGGTGAGAGAGACTCCGTCGCCGAGTACTATCATTCACTCCGGTGAATGAACGTCTAGCCACAATCCGCATCAAAGCGAGGTTCTTCAACATATCGCTGATCTGCGCCCACGCTCCGACGGATGAGAAGGACGATGTGACCAAAGATGCCTTTTATGAGTGCTTGGAACGCACTTATGAGAGATGCCCCCGCCACGATGTCAAAATCGTGCTTGGCGACTTTAACGCCAGGGTGGGCAAAGAAGGTATATTTGGCACTACGGTCGGTAAATTCAGCCTCCACGACGAAACATCCCCAAATGGGTTGAGGCTGATTGACTTCGCCGGGGCCCGAAATATGGTTATCTGTAGTACTAGATTCCAGCATAAGAAGATTCATCAAGCTACCTGGCTGTCTCCGGATCGAAAAACTACCAACCAGATCGATCATGTTGTGATAGATGGAAGACACGTCTCCAGTGTTTTAGATGTGCGTGCGCTCCGAGGTCCTAACATTGACTCGGACCACTATCTTGTTGCAGCTAAGATTCGCACTCGCCTCTGTGCAGCAAAAAACGCACGCCAACAAACACAAAGGAAGGTTCGACGTCGAGAAGCTGCAATCACAACAGACAGCCGAACGATTTTCTACTCGGCTTGCACTCCTGCTCTCTGAGAGCACTCGTCAACAACTCGGTATAAGGGAACTGTGGGACGGCATTTCAAATTCCTTACGTACAGCTGCAACCGAAACCATTGGTTTTCGGAAAGAGCAAAAGAACAGCTGGTACGACGAAGAGTGCCGTGTCGCAGCGGAGAGAAAACAGGCTTTACCTCGCCACGTTACGATCGACCACTACACGTGCGGGATGGGATAGATACCGAGAGTTGAAGAGGGAAGCGAGACGCATTTGCAGACAGAAGAAGAAAGAGGCCGAAATGCGTGAGTACGGAGAGCTTGATAAGCTGGCCGACAGGGGTAATGCTCGAAAAATCTACGAAAAAATGCGGCGGCTGACAGAAGGTTTCAAGACCGGAGCATACTCTTGTAGAACCCCCAAAGGTGATCTAGTCACTGATGCCCAGAGCATAGTTAAATTATGGAGGGAACACGTCTCCAGCCTGCTGAATGGCAGTGAACGCACAACACCAGGAGAAGGGGAACCCGATTCCCCAATCGATGACGATGGAGCAGACGTTCCATTACCCGACCATGAAGAAGTTCGAATAGCAATTGCCCGCCTCAAGAACAACAAAGCGGCAGGGGCCGACGGACTACCGGCCGAGCTATTCAAACACGGCGGCGAAGAACTAATAGGGAGCATGCATCAGCTTCTTTGTAAAATATGGTCGGACGAGAGCATGCCCAACGATTGGAATTTAAGTGTGCTATGCCCAATCCATAAAAAAGGAGACCCCACAATCTGCGCCAACTACCGTGGGATTAGCCTCCTCAACATCGCATATAAGGTTCTATCGAGCGTATTGTGTGAAAGATTAAAGCCCACCGTCAACAAACTGATTGGACCTTTATCAGTGTGGCTTCAGACCTGGAAAATCAACAACCGACCAGATATTCACCATGCGCCAAATCTTGGAAAAGACCCGTGAAAGGAGAATCGACACACACCACCTCTTCGTCGATTTCAAAGCTGCTTTCGACAGCACGAAAGGGAGCTGCCTTTATGCCGTGATGTCTGAATTTGGTAGCCCCGCAAAACTAATACGGCTGTGTAAACTGACGTTGAGTAACACCAAAAGCTTCGTCAGGATCGGGAAGGACCTCTCCGAGCCGTTCGATACCAAACGTGGTTTCAGACAAGGCGACTCCCTATCGTGCGACTTCTTCAACCTGCTCCTGGAGAAAATAGTTCGAGCCGCAGAACTAAACAGAGAAGGTACCATCTTCTATAAGAGTGTACAGCTGCTGGCGTATGCCGACGATATTGATATCATCGGCCTCAACACCCGCGCCGTTAGTTCTGCTTTCTCCAGGCTGGACAAGGAAGCACAGAAAATGGGTCTGGTAGTGAACGAGGGCAAAACGAAATATCTCCTGTCATCAAACAAACAGCCGTCGCACTCGCGACTTGGCTCTCACGTCACTGTTGACAGTCATAACTTTGAAGTTGTAGATAATTTCGTCTATTTAGGAACCAGCATTAACACCACTAATAATGTCAGCCTGGAAATCCAACGCAGGATTGCTCTTGCCAACAGGTGCTACTTCGAACTGAGTAGGCAATTGAAAAGTAAAGTCCTCTCTCGACGAACAAAAGCAAAATCATAAGTCGCTCATAATTCCCGTCCTGCTTATGGTGCAGAGGTGGCGATGACAGCAACCGATGAGTCGACGTTACGAGTTTTCGAGAGAAAATTCTGCGAAAGATTTATGGTCCTTTGCGCATTGGCCACGGCGAATATCGCATCCGATGGAACGATGAGATGTACGAGATATATGACGACATTGACATAGTTCAGCGAATTAAAAGACAGCGGCTACGCTGGCTAGGTCATGTTGTCCGGATGGATGAAAACACTCCAGCTCTGAAAGTATTCGAAGCGGTAAATGCAGAGAAGACCTGTCCGTTGGAAGGACCAAGTGAGAAGGACCTGGCTTGCTTTTAATATCCAATTGGCGCCACGTAGCGAAAAGAAGAAACGACTGGCGCGCTGTTGTTAACTCGGCTATAATCGCGTAAGCGGTGTCTACGCCAATTAAGAAGAAGAAGAAAAATGTTTTGAAGCTAATGATTTGAAGCTAACTCAATATCGATTGTCATTAAGATGTGTATATACATTTGCAGAAAATCGATTTTATGTGTATAAACTCGACTTCATATTCGAATATAAGATTGTCGAATTCTTCCAAATGCACTGACGTTATGGCCTTATGCCAACTTCAGTAAAATGAAGAGGGTTAATTAACTTAAATATGTTAAAGTAATGATTTGAAGAAACTCAATATCGATTGTTAAATGTGTATATACAAGAAAATCGACTTTATATGAAGATTGTCGAATTCTTCCAAATGTTGTTGTTATGGCTTTGTGCCACTTCAGTAAGATGAAGAGGGTTAATTAAATATGTTAAAGTTAAGTAATGATTTTAAGCATATATCATTAATATGTCATACCTGAATATTAGATTGTCGAATTCTTCCAAATGCACTGCCGTTATGGCTTTGTGTCAACTGCAGTAAGATGAAGAAGGTTAATTAACTTAATTATGTTAAATTACTGATTTAAAGCAATTCAATATCGACTGCTAAATGTGTATATACAAGAAAATCGACTTTATGTCTGAATATAAGATTGTGGAATTCTTCCAAATGCACTGACGTTATGGCTTTATGTCAACTTCAGTAAGATGAAGAAGGTTAATTAACTTAAATATGTTAAAGTAATGATTTGAAGCAACTCAATATCGATTGTTATGTGTATATACAAGAAAATCGACTTTATACCTGAATATAAGATTGTCGAATTCTTCCAAATGCACTGTCGTTGTGGCTTTATATACACTTCAGTAAGATGAAGAAGGTTAATTAACTTAAATAAGTGAAGGAAATGATTTAAAAAAACTCAATATCGATTGCTTAGTGTGCATATACAAGAATATCGACTTTATACCTTAATATTAGATTGTGGAATTCTTCCAAATGCACTGACGTTATGGCTTTATGTCAACTTCGATAAGATGAAGAAGACTAATTAACTTAAATATTTGATGTTAATGATTTGAAGCAACTCAACACCGACTGCTAAATGTGTGTATACAAGAAAATCTACTTTACACCTGAACATTAGATTGTCGAATTCTTCCAAATGCACTGACGTTATGGCCTTATGTCAACTTCAGTGAGATTAAGGGGGTAAATTAACTTAAATATGTTAACTCAATGTATGTATATACAAGAAAATCGACTTTATATCTGAATATAAGATTGTCGAATTCTTCCAAATGCGCTGTCGTTATGGCCTTATGTCAACTTCAGTAAGATGAAGAAGGTTAATTAACTTAAATATGTTAAAGTAATGATTTAAGCAACTCAATATCGATTGCTAAATGTGTGTGTACAAGAAAATCGACTTTATACCTGAACATTAGATTGTCGAATTCTTCCAAATGCACTGACGTTATGGCCTTATGTCAACTTCAGTAAAATGAAGAAGGTTAATTAACTTAAATATGTTAAAGTAATGATTTGAAGCAACTCAATATCGATTGCTAAATGTGTATGTACAAGAAAATCGACTTTATATCTGAATATAAGATTGTCGAATTCTTCCAAATGCGCTGTCGTTATGGCCTTATGTCAACTTCAGTAAAATGAAGAAGGTTAATTAACTTATATATGTTAAAGTAATGATTTGAAGCAACTCAATATCGATTGCTAAATGTGTATGTACAAGAAAATCGACTTTATATCTGAATATAAGATTGTCCAATTCTTCCAAATGCTCTGTCGTTATGGCCTTACGTCAACTTCAGTAAGATGAAGAGGGTTAGTTAACTTAAATGTGTTAAATTAATGATTTGAAGCAACTCAATATCGATTGTGAAATTAATACAAGAAAATCGACTTTATACCTGAACATAAGATTGTCGAATTCTTCCAAATGCACTGCCGTTATGGCCTTATGTCAACTTCAGTAAAATGAAGAAGGTTAATTAACTTATATATGTTAAATGATTTAAAGCAACTCAATATCGATGCTAAATGTGTATATACAAGAAAATCGACTTTATATCTGAATATAAGATTGTCGAATTCTTCCAAATGCACTGACGTTATGGCCTTATCTCAAATTCAGTAAGATGAAGTGGGTTAATTAACTTAAATATGTTAAAGTAATGATTTGAAGCAACTCAATATCGACTGCTAAATGTGTATATACAAGAAAATCGACTTTATACCTGAATATAAGATTGTCGAATTCTTCCAAATGCACTGCCGTTATGGCCTTTATGTCAACTTCAGTAAGATGAAGAAGGTTAATTAACTTAAATATGTTAAAGGAATGATTTAAGGTAATTCAATATCGACTGCTACATGTGTATATACAAGAAAATCGACTTTGTACCTCAATATAAGATTGTGGAGTTCTTCCAAATGCACTGCTGTTATGGCTTAATATCCACTTCAGTAAGATGAAGAAGGTTAATTAACTTAAATAAGTGAAGTAAATGATTTGAAGAAACTCAATATCGATTGCTAAATGTGTATGTACAAGAAAATCGACTTTATACCTGAATATTAGATTGTCGAATTCTTCCAAATGCACTGACGTTATGGCTTTATGTACACTTCAGCAAGATGGAGAAAGTTAATTACCTTAAATATGTTAAAGTAACGATTTGAAGCAATTCAATATCGATTGTTGATTGTGTATATACAAGAAAATCGACTTTATACATGAATATAAGATTTTCGAATTCTTCCAAATGCACTGTCGTTATGGCCTTATGTCAACTTCAGTAAAATGAAGAAGGTTAATTAACTTAATATTTGTTGGTAATGATTTGAAGCAACTCAATATCGATTGCTAAATGTGTATATACAAGAAAATCGACTTTATACCTGAATATAAGATTGTCGAATTCTTCCAAATGCACTGCCGTTATGGCTTTATGTCAACTTCAGTAAGATGAAGAAGGTTAATTAACTTATATATGTTAAAGTAATGATTTGAAGCAACTCAATATCGACTGCTGGATGTGTATATACAAGAAAATCGACTTTATATCTGAATATAAGATTGTCGAATTCTTCCAAATGCGCTGTCGTTATGGCCTTATGTCAACTTCAGTAAAATGAAGAAGGTTAATTAACTTATATATGTTAAAGTAATGATTTGAAGCAACTCAATATCGATTGCTAAATGTGTGTGTACAAGAAAATCGACTTTATACCTGAATATAAGATTGTCGAATTCTTCCAAATGCGCTGTCGTTATGGCCTTATGTCAACTTCAGTAAGATGAAGAAGGTAAATTAACTTAAATATGTTAAATAATGATTTGAAGCAACTCAATATCGATTGCTAAATGTGTATATACAAGAAAATCGACTTTATACCTGAATATAAGATTGTCGAATTCTTCCAAATGCGCCGCCGTTATGGCCTTATGTCAACTTCAGTAAAATGAAGAAGGTTAATTAACTTAAATATGTTAAAGTAATGATTTGAAGCAACTCAATATCGATTGCTCAATGTGTATGTACAAGAAAATCGACTTTATACCTGAACATTAGATTGTCGAATTCTTCCAAATGCACTGACGTTATGGCTTTATGTCAACTTCAGTAAGATGAAGAAGGTTAATTAACATAAATATGTTAAATTAATGATTAAAAGCAACTCAATATCGACTGCTAAATGTGTAGATACAAGAAAATCGACTTTATATCTGAATATAAGATTGTCGAATTCTTTCAAATGCACTGACGTTATGGCCTTATGTCAACTTCAGTAAGATGAAGAGGGTTAATTAACTTCGGTATGTTAAATTAATGATTTAAAGCAACTCAATATCGACTGCTAAATGTGTATATACAAGCAAATCGACTTTATACCCGAATATAAGATTGTCGAATTCTTGCAAATGCACTGCCGTTATGGCCTTTTGTCAACTTCAGTAAGAAGAAGAGGGTTAATTAACTTAAATATGTTAAAGTAATGATTTGAAGCAACTCAGTATCGATTGTTGATTGTGCATACACAAGAAAATTGACCTTATACCTGAACATTAGATTGTCGAATTCTTCCAAATGCACTGACGTTATGGCTTTATGTCAACTTCAGTAAGATGAAGAAGGTTAATTAACTTAAATATGTTAAAGTAATAATTTAAAGCAACTCAATATCGACTGCTAAATGTGTATACACAAGAAAATCGACTTTATATGTGAATATAAGATTGTCGAATTCTTCCAAATGCACTGTTGTTATGGCTTTGTGTACACTTCAGTAAGATGAAGAAGGTTAATTAACTTAAATATATTAAATTAATGATTTGGAGCAATTCAATATTTACTGCTAAATGTGTATACACAAGAAAATCGACTTTATAACTGAATATAAGATTGTCGAATTCTTCCAAATGCACTGTCGTTATGGCTTTATGTCAAATTCAGTAAGATGAAGAAGGTTAATTAACTAAAATATGTTAAACTAATGGTTTAAAGGAACTCAATATCGATTCCAAAATCTGTATATACAAAAAAATCGACTTTATACCTGAATATAAGATTGTCGAATTCTTCCAAATGCACCGCCGTTATGGCTTTATGTCAAATTCAGTAAGATGAAGAAGGTTAATTAAATTAAATATGTTAAATTAATGATTTGAAGCAACTCATTATCGACTGCTAAATGTGTATACACAAGAAAATCGACTTTATACCTTAATATAGGATTGTGGAATTCTTCCAAATGCACTGCCGTTATGGCTTTATGTCCACTTCAGTAAGATGAAGAAGGTAAATTAACATGTTAAATTAATTTAATCAATATCGACTAAATGTGTATATACAAGAAAATCGACTTTATAAAATAGATTGTCGAATTCTTCCAAATGCACTGACGTTATGGCCTTATGTCAACATCAGTAAGATGAAGAAGGTTAATTAACTTAAATATGTTAAAGTAATGATTTGAAGCAATTCAATATCGATTGTTAGATGTGTATATACAAGAAAATCGACTTTATATCTGAATATAAGTCGAATTCTTCCAAATGTTGTTGTTATGGCTTTGAGTAACTTCAGTAAGATGAAGAAGGTTAATTAACTTAAATATGTTAAAGTAATGATTTAAAGCAACTCAATATCGACTGCTTAATGTGTATATTCAAGAAAATGGACTTTATACCTGAATATAAGATTGTGGAATTCTTCCAAATGCGCTGTCGTTACGACTTCATGTCACCTTCAGTGAGATGACGAAGGTAACTTAACTTAAATATGTTAAATTAATGATTTAAAGCAACTCAATATCGACTGTTAAATGTGTATATAGAAGAAAATCCACTTTATACCTGAATACAAGGTGGTCGAATTCTTCCAAATGCACTGCCGTTATGGCTTTATGCCAACTTCAGTAAAATGAAGAAGGTTAATTAACTTATATATGTTAAAGTAATGATTTGAAGCAACTCAATATCGATTGCTAAATGTGTATGTACAAGAAAATCGACTTTATATCTGAATATAAGATTGTCGAATTCTTCCAAATGCACCGACGTTATGGCCTTATGTCAACTTCAGTAAGATGAAGAAAGTTAATTAAGTTAAATATGTTAAATTAATGATTTGAAGCAATTCAATATCGATTGCTAAATATGTATATACAAGAAAATCGGCTTTATACCTGAATATAAGATTGTCGAATTCTTCCAAATGCACTGCCCTTATGGCTTCATGTTAACATCAGTAAGATGAAGAATTTTAATTAACTTATATATGTTAAAGTAATGATTTGAAGCAATTCAATATCGATTGCTAAATGTGTAAATACAAGAAAATCGACTTTATATCTGAATATAAGATTGTCGAATTCTTCCAAATGCACTGCCGTTATGGCCTTATGTCAATTTCAGTAAAATGAAGAAGGTTAATTAACTTAAATATGTTAAAGTAATGATTTGAAGCAACTCAATATCGATTGCTAAATGTGTGTGTACAAGAAAATCGATTTATACCTGAACATTAGATTGTCGAATTCGTCCAAATACACTGACGTTATGGCCTTATGTCAACTTCACTAAGATTAAGAGGGTTAATTAACTTAAATATGTTAAAGTAATGATTTGAAGCAACTCAATATCGATTGCTAAATGTGTGTGTACAAGAAAATCTACTTTACACCTGAACATTAGATTGTCGAATTCTTCCAAATGCACTGTCGTTATGGCCCTATGTAAACTTCAGTAAAATGAAGAAGGTTAATTAACTTATATGTTAAAGTAATGATTTGAAGCGACTCAATATCGATTGCTAAATGTGTATGTACAAGAAAATCGACTTTATACCTGAATATAAGATTGTCGAGTTCTTCCAAATGCACTGCCGTTATGGCTTTATGTCAACTTCAGTAAGATGAAGAAGGTTAATTAACTTAAATATGTTAAATTAATGATTTAAGCAACTCAATATCGATTGCTAAATGTGTATATACAAGAAAATCTACTTTATACCTTAATATAGGATTGTGGAATTCTTCCAAATGCACTGCGGTTATGGCTTTATGTCAACTTCAGTAAAATGAAGAAGGTTAATTAACTTAAATACTTGAAGTTAATGTTTTAAAGCAACTCAATATCGACTGCTAAATGTGTATATACAAGAAAATCGACTTTATACTGAATATAAGATTGTCGAATTCTTCCAAATGCACTGACGTTATGGCTTTATGTCAACTTCAGTAAGATGAAGAAGGTAAATTAACTTAAATATGTTAAAGTAATGTTTTGAAGCAACTCAATATCCGATTGTTAAATGTGTATATACAAGAAAATCGACTTTATATCTGAATATAAGATTGTCGAATTCTTCCAAATGCGCTGTCGTTATGGCCTTATGTCAACTTCAGTAAGATGAAGAGTGTTAATTAAATTAAATATGTTAAAGTAATGATTTGAAGCAACTCAATATCGATTGTTAAATGTGTATATACAAGAAAATCGACTTTATATCTGAATATAAGATTGTCGAATTCTTCCAAATGCGCTGTCGTTATTACCTTATGTCAACTTCAGTAAAATGAAGAAGGTTAATTAACTTATATATGTTAAAGTAATGATTTAAAGCAACTCAATATCGATTGCGAAATGTGTATATACAAGAAAACCGACTTTATACCTGAATATAAGATTGTCGAATTCTTCCAAATGCACTGCCGTTATGGCCTTATGTCAACTTCAGTAAGATGAAGAGGGTTAATTAACTTATATATGTTAAAGTAATGATTTGAAGCAATTCAATATCGATTGTTGATTGTGTATATACAAGAAAAACGACTTTATATCTGAATATAAAATTGTCGAATTCTTCCAAATGCACTGTCGTTATGGCTTTATGTCAATTTCAGTAAGATGAAGAAGGTTAATTATCTTAAATATATTAAAGTAATGATTTGAAGCAACTCAATATCGACTGCTAAATGTATATATACAAGAAAATCGACTTTATATCTGAATATAAGATTGTCGAATTCTTCCAAATGCGCTGTCGTTATGGCCTTATGTCAACTTCAGTAAAATGAAGAAGGTTAATTAACTTATATATGTTAAAGTAATGATTTGAAGCAACTCAATATCGATTGCTAAATGTGTATGTACAAGAAAATCTACTTTATATCTGAATATTAGATTGTCGAATTCTTCCAAATGCACTAACGTTATGGCCTTATGTCAACTTCAGTAAGATGAAGAATGTAAATTAACTTAAATATGTTAAATTAATGATTTAAAGCAACTCAATATCGACTGCTTAATGTGTATATATAAGAAAATGGACTCTATACCTGAATATAAGATTGTCGAATTCTTCCAAATGCACTGCCGTTATGGCCTTATGTCAACTTCAGTAAAACGAAGAAGGTTAGTTAACTTATATATGATAAAGTAATGATTTGAAGCAACTCAATATCGATTGCTAAATGTGTATGTATACAACTCAATATATACAAGAAAATCGACTTTATAACTGAATATGAGATTGTCGAATTCTTCCAAATGCACTGCCGTTATGGCTTTATGTCAACTTCACTAAGATGAAGAAGGTTAATTAACTTAAATATGTTAAAATAATGGTTTGAAGCAATTCAATATCGATTGTTAAATGTGTATATACAAGAAAATCGACTTTATACATGAATAAGATTTTCGAATTCTTCCAAATGAGCTGTCGTTATGGCCTTATGTCAACTTCAGTAAGATGAAGAAGGTTAATTAACTTAAATATGTTAAACTAATGATTTGAAGCAACTCAATATCGATTGCTAAACGAGTATATACAAGAAAATCGACTTTGTGTTTAAATATACGATTGTGGAATTCTTCCAAATGCACTGCCGTTATGGCCTTATGTCAACTTCAGTAAGATAGAGAGGGTTAATTAACTTAACTGTGTCAAAGTAATGATTTGAAGCAACTCAATATCGACTGCTAAATGTGTATATACAAGAAAATCGACTTTATACCTGAATATAAGATTGTCGAATTCTTCCAAATGCACTGCCGTTATGGCTTTATGTCAACTTCAGTAAGATGAAGAAAGTTAATTAACTTAAATATGTCAAAGTAATGATTTGAAGCAACTCAATATCGATTGTTGATTGTGTATATACAAGAAAATCGACTTTATAATCGACTTCTTCCAAATGCACTGCCGTTATGGCCTTATGTCAACTTCAGTAAGATGAAGAAGGTAAATTAACTTAAAGATGTTAAATTAATGATTTAAAGCAACTCAATATCGACTGCTTAATGTGTATATACAAAAAAATGGACTTTAAACCTGAATATAAGATTGTCGAACTCTTCCAAATGCACTGCCGTTATGGCCTTATGTCAACTTCAGTAAGATGAAGAAGGTAAATTAACTTAAATATGTTAAATTAATGATTTAAAGCAACTCAAAATCGACTGCTAAATGTGTATATACAAGAAAATCGACTTTATAACTGAATATGAGATTGTCGAATTCTTCCAAATGCACTGCCGTTATGGCTTTATGTACACTTCAGTAAGATGAAGAAAATTAATTAACTTAAATATGTTAAAGTAATGATTTGAAGCAACTCAATATCGATTGTTAAATGTGTATATACAAGAAAATCGACTTTATACCTAAATATAAGATTGTCGAATTCTTCCAAATGAGCTGCCGTTATGGCCTTATGTCAACTTCAGTAAGATGAAGAAGGTTAATTAACTTATATATGTTAAAGTAATGATTTGAAGCAACTCAATATCGATTGATAAATGTGTATACACAAGAAAATTGACTTTATAACTGAATATAAGATTGTCGAATTCTTCCAAATGCACTGACGTTATGGCTTTATGTAAACTTCAGTAAGATGAAGAAGGTTAATTAACTTAAATATGTTCGATTAATGATTTATCGCAATTCAATATCGACTGCTAAATGTATATATACAAGAAAATCGACTTTATACCTGAATATAAGATTGTCAAATTCTCCCAAATGCACTGCCGTTATAACTTTATGTCAACTTCAGTAAGATGAAGAAGGTAAATTAACTTAAATATGTTAAACTAATGATTTTAAGCAACTCAATATCGATTGCTAAATGTAAATAATAGAAAATCGACTTTATACCTGAATATTAGATTGTCGAATTCTTCCAAATGCACAGCCGTTATAGCTTTATGTCAACTTCAGTAAGATGAAGAAGGTCAATTAACTTAAATATGTTAAAATAATGATTTGAAGCAACTCAATATCGACTGCTAAATGTATATATACAAGAAAATCGATTTTATACCTAAATATTAGATTGTCGATTGTTAAATGTGTATATACAAGAAAATTTACTTTATATCTGAATATAAGGTTGTCGAATTCTTCCAATGCAATGCCGTTATTGCTTTATGTCAACCTCAGTAAAATGAAGAAGGTTAGTTAACTTAAATGTGTTAAATTAATGATTTGAAGCAACTCAATATCGATTGTTAAATGTGTATATACAAGAAAATCGACTTTATATCCGAATATAAGATTGTCGAATTCTTCCAAATGCGCTGTAGTTATGGCTTTATGTCAACTTCAGTAAGATGAAGAAGGTTAATTAACTTAAATATGTTCGAATTAATGATTTATCGCAACTCAATATCGACTGCTAAATGTGTATATACAAGAAAATCGACTTTATACCTGAATATAAGATTGTCAAATTCTTACAAATGCGCTGTCGTTATGGCTTTATGTAAACTTCAGTAAGATGAAGAAGGTTAATTAACTAAAATATGTTAAATTATTGATTTAAAGCAACTCAATTTCGATTGCTAAATGTGTATGTACAAGAAAATCGACTTTATACCTGAATATAAGATTGTCGAATTCTTTCAAATGCACTGCCGTTATAGCTTTATGTCAACTTCGATAAGATGAAGAAGGCTAATTAACTTAAATATTTGATGTTAATGATTTGAAACAACTCAGCACCGACTGCTAAATGTATATATACAAGAAAATCGATTTTATACCTAAATATTAGATTGTCGATTGTTAAATGTGTATATACAAGAAAATCGACTTTATACCTGAATATAGGATTGTCGAATTCTTCCAAATGCACTGCCGTTATGGCTTTATGTCAACTTCAGTAAGATGAAGAAGGTAAATTAACTTAAAGATGTTAAAGTAATGATTTAAAGCAACTCAATATCGACTGCTAAATGTGTATATACAAAAAAATCGACTTTATACATGAATATAAGATTGTCGAATTCTTCCAAATGCACTGCCGTTATGGCTTTATGTCAACTTCAGTAAGATAAAGAACGCAAATTAACTTAAAGATGTTAAATTAATGATTTAAAGCAACTCAATATCGATTGCTAAATGTATATATACAAGAAAATCGACTTTATACCTGAATATAGGACCTGAATATAGGATTGTCGAATTCTTCCAAATGCACTGCCGTTATGGCTTTATGTCAACTTCAGTAAGTTGAAGAAGGTTAATTAACTTAAATATGTTAAAGGAATGATTTAAGGCAACTCAATATCGATTGTTAATTGTGTATATACAAGAAAATCGACTTTATACCTGAATATGAGATTGTCGAATTCTTCCAAATGCACTGCCGTTATGGCTTTATGTACACTTCAGTAAGATGAAGAAAATTAATTAACTTAAACATGTTAAAGTAATGATTTGAAGCAACTCAATATCGATTGTTAAATGAATATATACAAGAAAATTGACTTTATATCTTAATATAAGATTGTCGAATTCTTCCAAATAAACTGCCGTTATGGCTTTATGTCAACTTGGGTAAGATGAAGAAGGTTAATTAACTTAAATATGTTAAAATAATGATTTGAAGCAACTCAATATCGATTTCTTAATGTGTATGTACAAGAAAATTGACTTTATATCTGAACATTAGATTGTCGAATTCTTCCAAATGCACTGCCGTTATGGCTTTATGTCAACTTCAGTAAGATGAAGAAATTTAATTAACTTAAATATGTTAAAGTAATGATTCGGAGCAACTCAATATCGATTGTTTAATGTGTATATACAAGAAAATCGACTTTATACCTGAATATAAGATTGTCGAATTCTTCCAAATGCACTGCCGTTATGGCTTTATGTCAACTTCAGTAAGATGAAGAAGGTTAATTAACTTAAATATGTTAAAGTAATGATTTGAAGCAATTCAATATCGATTGTTAAATGTGTATATACAAGAAAATCGACTTTATACCTGAATATAAGATTGTCGAATTCTTCCAAATGCACTGCCGTTATGGCTTTATGTCAACTTCAGTAAGATGAAGAAGGTTAATTAACTTAAATATGTTAAAGTAATGATTTGAAGCAACTCAATATCGATTGCTAAATGTGTGTATACAAGAAAATCGACTTTATACCTGAATATAAGATTGTCGAATTCTTCCAAATGCACTGCGTTATGGCTTTATGTCAAGAGAAGTAAGATGAAGAAGGTTAATTAACTTAAATATGTTAAAGTAATGATTTGAAGCAACTCAATATCGATTGTTAATTGTGTATATACAAGAAAATCGACTTTATACCTGAATATAAGATTGTCGAATTCTTCCAAATGCACTGCCGTTATGGCTTTATGTCAACTTCAGTAAGATGAAGAAGGTTAATTAACTTAAATATGTTAAAGTTATGATTTAAAGCATTTCAATCTCGATTGTTAAATGTGTATATACAAGAAAATCGACTTTATACCTGAATATAAGATTGTCGAATTCTTCCAAATGCACTGCCGTTATGGCTTTATGTCAACTTCAGTAAGATGAAGAAGGTTAATTAACTTAAATATGTTAAAGTAATGATTTGAAGCAACTCAATATCGATTGTTAAATGTGTATATACAAGAAAATCGACTTTATACCTGAATATAGGATTGTCTAATTCTTCCAAATGCACTGCCGTTATGGCTTATGTCAACTTCAGTAAGTTGAAGAAGGTTAATTAACTTAAATATGTTAAAGGAATGATTTAAGGCAACTCAATATCGATTGTTAAATGTGTATATACAAGAAAATCGACTTTATACCTGAATATAAGATTGTCGAATTCTTCCAAATGCACTGCCGTTATGGCTTTATGTCAACTTCAGTAAGATGAAGAAAATTAATTAACTTAAATATTTGATGTTAATGATTTGAGGCAACTCAATATCGATTGTTAAATGAATATATACAAGAAAATTGACTTTATACCTAAATATTAGATTGTCGAATTCTTCCAAATGCACTGCCGTTATGGCTTTATGTACACCTCAGTAAGACGAAAAAGTTATTTACCTTAAATATGTTAAAGTAATGATTTGAAGCAATTCAATATCGATTGCTAAATGTGTATATACAAGAAAATCGACTTTATACCTGAATATAAGATTGTCGAATTCTTCCAAATGCACTGCCGTTATGGCTTTATGTCAACTTCAGTAAGATGAAGAAGGTAAATTAACTTAAATATGTTAAAGTAATGATTTGAAGCAACTCAATATCGATTGTTTAATGTGTATATACAAGAAAATCGACTTTATACCTGAATATAAGATTGTCGAATTCTTCCAAATGCACTGCCGTTATGGCTTTATGTCAACTTCAGTAAGATGAAGAAGGTTAATTAACTTAAATATGTTAAAGTAATGATTTGAAGCAACTCAATATCGATTGTTAAATGTGTGTGTACAAGAAAATCTACTTTATACCTGAACATTAGATTGTCGAATTCTTCCAAATCCACTGCCGTTATGGCTTTATGTCAACTTCAGTAAGATGAAGAAGGTTAATTAACTTAAATATGTTAAATAAGTGATTTGCAGCAAATCAATATCGATTGCTAAATGTGTATATACAAGAAAATCGACTTTATGCCTTAATATAAGATTGTGGCGTTCTTCCAAATGCACTGACGTTATGGCTTTATGTCAACTTCAGTAAGATGAAGAAAGTTAATTAACTTAAATATGTTAAAGTAATGATTTGAAGCAACTCAATATCGATTGTTAAATGTGTATATACAAGAAAATCGACTTTATACCTGAATATAAGATTGTCGAATTCTTCCAAATGCACTGCCGTTATGGCTTTATGTCAACTTCAGTAAGATGAAGAAGGTTAATTAACTTAAATATGTTAAATTAATGATTTGCAGGAACTCAATATCGATTGTTAAATGTGTATATACAAGAAAATCGACTTTATACCTGAATATAAGATTGTCGAATTCTTCCAAATGCACTGCCGTTATGGCTTTATGTCAACTTCAGTAAGATGAAGAAGGTTAATTAACTTAAATATGTTAAAGTAATGATTTGAAGCAACTCAATATCGATTGTTAATGTGTATATACAAGAAAATCGACTTTATACCTGAATATTAGGATTGTCGAATTCTTCCAAATGCACTGCCGTTATGGCTTTATGTCAACTTCAGTAAGATGAAGAAGGTTAATTAACTTAAATATGTTAAAGGAATGATTTAAGCAACTCAATATCGATTGCTTAAATGTGTATATACAAGAAAATCGACTTTATACCTGAATATAAGATTGTCGAATTCTTCCAAATGCACTGCCGTTATGGCTTTATGTCAACTTCAGTAAGATGAAGAAAATTAATTAACTTAAATATGTTAAAGTATGGATTTGAAGCAACTCAATATCGATTGTTAAATGTGTATATACAAGAAAATCGACTTATACCTGAATATAAGAATGTCGAATTCTTCCAAATGCACTGCCGTTATGGCTTTATGTCAACTTCGGTAAGATGAGGAAGGTTAGTTAACTTAAATATGTTAAAATAATGATTTGAAGCAACTCAATATCGATTGCTAAATGTGTATATACAAGAAAATCGACTTTATACCTGAATATAAGATTGTCGAATTCTTCCAAATGCACTGCCGTTATGGCTTTATGTCAACTTCAGTAAGATGAAGAAGGTAAATTAACTTAAATATGTTAAAGTAATGATTTGAAGCAACTCAATATCGATTGTTTAATGTGTATATACAAGAAAATCGACTTTATACCTGAATATAGGATTGTCGAATTCTTCCAAATGCACTGCCGTTATGGCCTCTGTCCACTTCAGTAAGATGAAGAAAGTTAATTAACTTAAATATGTTAAAGTAATGATTTGAAGCAACTCAATATCGATTGTTAAATGTGCATATACAAGAAAATCGACTTTATACCTAAATATAAGATTGTCGAATTCTTCCAAATGCAATGCCGTTATGGCTTTATGTCAGCTTCAGTAAAATGAAGAAGGTTAATTAACTTAAATATGTTAAAGTAATGATTTGAAGCAACTCAATATCGATTGCTAAATGTGTGTGTACAAGAAAATCGACTTTATACCTGAATATTAGATTGTCGAATTCTTCCAAATGCACTGACGTTATGGCCTTATCTCAACTTCAGTAAGATTAAGAGGGTTAATTAACTTAAATATGTTAAAGTAATGATTTGAAGCAACTCAATATCGATTGTTTAATGTGTATATACAAGAAAATCGACTTTATACCTGAATATAGGATTGTCGAATTCTCCCAAATGCACTGCCGTTATGACTTTATGTCAACTTCAGTAAGATGAAGAAGGTTAATTAACTTTAATATGTTAAATTAATGATTTGAAGTAATTTATTATCGATTGTTAAATGTGTATATACAAGAAAATCGACTTTATATCCTGAATATAAGATTGTCGAATTCTTCCAAATGCACTGCCGTTATGGCATTTATGTCAACTTCAGTAAGATGAAGAAGGTTAATTAACTTAAATATGTTAAAGTAATGATTTGAAGCAACTCAATATCGATTGTTAAATGTGTATATACAAGAAAATCGACTTTATATGCTGAATATAAGATTGTCGAATTCTTCCAAATGCACTGCCGTTATGGCTTTATGTCAACTTCAGTAAGATGAAGAAGGTTAATTAACTTAAATATGTTAAATTAATGATTTAAGGCAACTCAATATCGATTGCTAAATGTGTATATACAAGAAAATCGACTTTATACCTGAATATAAGATTGTCGAATTCCTTCCAAATGCACTGCCGTTATGGCTTTATGTCAACTTCAGTAAGATGAAGAAAATTAATTAACTTAAATATGTTAAAGTATGGATTTGAAGCAACTCAATATCGATTGTTAAATGAATATATACAAGAAAATTGACTATATACCTGAACATAAGATCGTCGAATTCTTCCAAATGCACTGCCGTTATGGCTTTATGTCAACTTCAGTAAGTTGAAGAAGGTTAATTAACTTAAATATGTTAAAGGAATCATTATCAATTTATCAATTTATATCTGAATATAAGATTGTCGAATTCTTTCAAATGCACTGCCGTTATGGCTTTATGTCAACTTCAGCAAGATGAAGAAGGTAAATTAACTTAAATATGTTAAAGTAATGATTTGAAGCAACTCAATATCGATTGTTTAATGTGTATATACAAGAAAATTGACTTTATACCTGAATATAAGATTGTGGAATTCTTCCAAATTCACTGCCGTTATGGCTTTATATTCACTTCAGTAAGATGAAGAAGGTTAATTAACCTTAAATATGTTAAAGTAATGATTTGAAGCAATTCAATATCGATTGCTAAATGTGTATATACATGAAAATCGACTTTATACCTGAATATAAGATTGTCGAATTCTTCCAAATGCACTGACGTTATGGCCTTATGTCAACTTCAGTAAAATGAAGAAGGTTAATTAATTTTAATATGTTAAACTAATGATTTAAAGCAACTCAATATCGATTTCTAGATTCGAATATACAAGAAAATCGATTTTATGCCTTAAAATAGGATTGTGGAATTCCTCCACATGTACTGCCGTTATGGCTTTATGTCAACTTCAGTAAGATGAAGAAGGTTAATTAACTTAGATATGTTAAAGTAATGATTTGAAGCAACTCAATATCAATTGCTGAATGTGTATATACAAGAAAATCGACTTTATACCTGAATATAAGATTGTCGAATTCTTCCAAATGCACTGCCGTTATGGCTTTATGTCAACTTCAGTAAGATGAAGAAGGTTAATTAACTTAAATATGTTCGATTAATGATTTATCGCAATTCAATATCGACTGCTAAATGTATATATACAAGAAAATTGACTTTATACCTGAATATAAGATTGTCAAATTCTTCCAAATGCGCTGTCGTTATGGCTTTATGTCAACTTCAGTAAGATGAAGAAGGTCAATTAACTTAAATATGTTAAAGTAATGATTTGAAGCAACTCAATATCGACTGCTAAATGCATATATACAAGAAAATCGATTTATACCTGAAAATAAGATTGTCGAATTCTTCCAAATGCACTGCCGTTATAGCATTATGTCAACTTCAGTAAGATGAAGAAGGTAAATTAACTTAAATATGTTAAATAAATGATTTAAAGCAACTCAATATCGACTGCTAAATGTGTATACACAAGAAAATCGACTTTATATCTGAATATAAGATTGTCGAATTCTTCCAAATGCACTGCCGTTATGGCTTTATGTCAACTTCAGGAAGATGAAGAAGGTTAATTAACTAAAATGTGTTAAACTAATGATTTAAAGCAACTCAATATCGACTGCTAAATGTGTATATATAAGAAAATCGACTTTATACCTGAATATAAGAATGTCGAATTCTTCCAAATGCACGGTCATTATGGCTTTATGTCAACCTTCAGGAAGATGAAGAAGGTTAATTAACTTAAAGATGTTAAATTAATGATTTAAAGCAACTCAATATCGATTGCTTAAATGTGTATATACAAGAAAATCGACTTTATACCTGAATATAAGATTGTCGAATTCTTCCAAATGCACTGCCGTTATGGCTTTATGTCAACTTCAGTAAGATGAAGAAGGTTAATTAACTTAAATATATCGTTAAATTAATGATTTAAAAATCAACTCAATATCGATTGTTAAATGTGGTATATACACTGCCGTTCGACTTTATACTTAAATATGATTGTCAAATTCTTATACACCAAATGCACTGCCGTTATGGCTTATGTCAACTTCAGTAAGATGAAGAAGCCTTCATTAACTTAAATATGTTAATTAATGATTTAAGCAACTCAATATCGACTGCTAAATGTGTATATACAAGAAAATCGACTTTATACCTGAATATAAGATTGTCGAAATTCTTCCAAATGCACTGCCGTTATGGCTTTATGTCAACTTCAAGATGAAGAAGGATAGTTAACTTAAATATTGCAAACTAATGATTTGAAGCAATTCAATATCGATTGCAAATTTTGTATATACAAGAAAATCGACTTTATACCTAAATATAAGATTGTCGAATTCTTCCAAATGCACTGCCGTTTTGGCTTTATGTCAACTTCAGTAAGCTGAAGAAGGTAAATTAACTTAAAGATGTTAAATTAATGATTTAAAGAAACTCAATATCGACTGCTAAATGTATATATACAAGAAAATCGACTTTATATCTGAATATATGATTGTCGAATTCTTCCAAATGCGCTGACGTTATGGCATTATGTCAACTTCAGTAAGATGAAGAAGGTTAATTAACTTAAATATGTTAAATTAATGATTTAAAGCAACTCAATATCGACTGCTAAATGTGTATATACAAGAAAATCGACTTTATACCTGAATATAAATTGTCGAATTCTTCCAAATGCACTGCCGTTATGGCCTTATGTCAACTTCAGTAAGATGAAGAAGGTTAATTAACTTAAAGATGTTAAATTAATGATTTAAAGCAACTCAATATCGATTGCTAAATGTGTATATACAAGAAAATCGACTTTATACCTGAATATAAGATTGTCGAATTCTTCCAAATGCACTGCCGTTATGGCTTTATGTCAACTTCAGTAAGATGAAGAAGGTTAATTAACTTAAATATGTTAAATTAATGATTTAAAGCAACTCAATATCGATTGCTAAATGTATATATACAAATCGACTTTATACCTAAATATAAGATTGTCGAATTCTTCCAAATGCACTGCCGTTATGGCTTTATGTCAACTTCAGTAAGATGAAGAAGGTTAAATAACTTAAATATGTGAAGACTAAAATTTAAAGCAATTCAATATCGATTGTTAAATGTGTATATACAAGAAAATCGACTTTATACCTGAATATAAGATTGTCGAATTCTTCCAAATGCACTGCCGTTATGGCTTTATGTCAACTTCAGTAAGATGAAGAAAGTTAATTAACTTAAATATGTTAAAGTAATGATTTAAAGCAACTCAATATCGATTGTTTAATGTGTATATACAAGAAAATCGACTTTATACCTGAATATAGGATTGTCGAATTCTTCCAAATGCACTGCCGTTATGGCCTTGTGTCAACTTTAATAAGATGAAGAAGGTAAATTAACTTTAAAGATGTTAAATTAATGATTTAAAGCAACTCAATATCGACTGCTTAATGTATATATACAAGAAAATCAACTTTATACCTTAATATAAGATTGTCGAATTCTTCCAAATTCACTTCCGTTATGGCTTTATGTCAACTTCAGTAAGATGAAGAAGGTAAATTAACTTAAATATGTTAAATTAATGATTTAAAGCAACTCAATATCGACTGCCAAATGTGTATATACAAGAAAATCGACTTTTACCTAAATGTAAGATTATGGAGTTCTTCCAAATGCACTGCCGTTATGGCTTTATGTCAACTTCATAAGATGTAGAAAGTTAGTTAATTTAAATAATTGAAGTCAATGATTTAAAGCAACTCAATATCGATTGCTAAACGAGTATACACAAGAAAATCGACTTTATACCTGAATATAAGATTGTGGAATTCTTCCAAATGCACTACCGTTATGGCTTTATGTCAACTTCAGTAAGATGAAGAAGGTAAGTTAACTTAAATATTTAAATTAATGATTTAAAAAAACTCAATATCGACTGCTAAATGTGTATATACAAGCAAATCGACTTTATACCTGAATATAAGATTGTCGAATTCTTCCAAATGCACTGCCTTTATGGCTTTATGTCAACTTCAATAAGATAAAGAAGGCTAATTAACTTAAATATGTTAAATTAATGATTTAAAGCAACTCAATATCGACTGCTTAATGTACATATATATTCAAGAAAATCGACTATATACCTGAATATATGTTTGTCGAATTCTTCCAAATGCAATGCCGTAATTTCTTTATGTCCACTTCAGTAAGATAAAGAAAGTTAATTAACTTAAATATGTTAAAATTAATGATTTAAAGCAACTCAATATCGACTGCTTAATGTGTATATACAAGAAAATCGACTTTATACCTGAATATAAGATTGTCGAATTCTTCCAAATGCACTGCCGTTATGGCTTTATGTCAACTTCAGTAAGATGAAGAAAGGTTAATTAACTTAAATATGTTAAATGAATGACTTAAAGCAACTCAATATCGACTGCTTAATGTGTATATACAAGAAAATCGACTTTATAACTGAATATAAGATTGTCGAATTCTTCCAAATGCACTGCCGTTATGGTTTTATGTCAACTTCAGAAAGATGAAGAAGGTTAATTAACTTAAATATGTTAAAATAATGACTTAAAGCAACTCAATATCGACAGCTAAATGTGTATATACAAGAAAATCGACTTTATACCTGAATATAAGATTGCCGAATCCTTCCAAATGCAGTGCCGTTAAGGATTTATGTCAACTTCAGTAAGATGAAGAAGGTTAATTAACTTAAATATGTTAAAGTATTGATTTGAAGTAACTCAATATCGATTTTTAAATGTATATATACAAGAAAATCGGCTTTATACCTGAATATAGGATTGTCGAATTCTTCCAAATGCAGTGCCGTTATGGCTTTATGTCAACTTGGGTAAGATGAAGAAGGTTAATTAACTTAAATATATTAAATTAATGATTTAAAGCAACTCAATATCGACTGATAAATGTGTATATACAAGAAAATCGACTTTATACCTGAATATAAGATTGTCGAATTCTTCCAAATGCACTGCCGTTAGCTTTATGTCAACTTCAATAAGATGTAGAAGGTAATTAACTTAAAGATGTTAAATTAATGAATTAAAGCAACTCAATATCGACTGCTAAATGTGTATATACAAGAAAATCGACTTTATACCTGAATATAAGATTGCCGAATTCTTCCAAATGCACTGCCGTTATGGCCTTTATGTCAGCTTCAGTGGAATTTAAATGGGGAATATAAGTCTTTTTTAAAATTCTTAAATCCCTTCCCGTTTGCCTTTAAATTTTCGGTAAGAAAAAACTAATTAACATAAATTTTTAAAATTTGGGGTTTAAAGGAATTCAATATCGACTGCTAAATGTGTATATACAAGAAAATCGACTTTATGCCGGAAAAAAAAAATTTCAAAATTTTTTCCCAAATGCCTGCTGTTATCCCTTTTAATATCCGGTAAGTTTGAAAAGGTTAATTAATTTAAAAATATGTTAAATTAATGTTTCCCAAACAACTCAATATCGATTGTTAAATTTGGGTTATCCCAAAAAAAAATCGATTTTATTCTGAATATAAAGGTTGTCAATTCTTAAATGCGCTGTCTTTTGGTTAAAAATGCATCTTCGGTAAAATGAAAAAGGGTTTTGCTTATATATTTAAAAAGAAGGTTTAAAAAACCAACTAAAATATCGATTAAAAAAAGGTGTGTACAAGAAAATCGACT
>NW_026089675.1:0-40860 GCF_024586455.1 Bactrocera neohumeralis | reverse complement strand
ACTTTCCTTTTTATGAACGATAAAAACAGTTTAAGTAACAAACCAATCCCTTATCAGCAAATAATAAAATATTGATGTTATAACATGATTTGGATAAATAAAGTAAAAGGGTATTCATAAAACATTATATAATAGGTTAAATCTAAAAGAAATTAAAAAATTAAAAATTTTAAAAAATAAACAAAACTTTTTAAAATTTAAATAAAGATATTAAAATTTTTTAAAAATGGAACATTCTTTTAAAAATAAATAAAACACTAAAATTTAATTTTTCAAGTTTAAGAACTCAATTTTTATTTTAATTTCCTTAAAAAAAGATACCCTTTAAATATTATCATGTTCAAGAAAACCCCAAAAAAAAATAATTAAATTACAATATTTTTACCCCAAAAACAAAAAATATAAAAAATTTAAATTAAGTGATGATACTACTTTTGCAAAAAAAAAAAAAATAAAAAACCCCTTGCTTTTTCTAAATGTAGGGAAAACCCTCTGATTCTATTAAAAACTAATTAATTTTGTGAAGGAAAATTTTTTTAAATTTTATTGGGGAAATATTATTATAAAAATTTTTCTTTTAAACAAAAATGGTATTTTTTTAAAAACTTTTAAAAATATTTTGAAAAAGTTAGTTACAAACGGGCAAAAAGTTCCCCCAAATCCCCAAATCTAGAAAAACCCCAAGGAAAATTAAATTAAATTAAAAACTATTTATAAACCTTTTTAAATAATGTAAAGAAAAAAACAAAAAACATCAAAACTTTTTTTAAATTGTAAAACTTTTAGAATTCTTTTGGATAAACTATCTTTTGTTTATATTCATATCAAACCAAAACCGGAATTTTTTTATCCCCAATAATAATTTTAACCGGGTATAAATTTTAATCCGGGACCTATGCAAAAAAGGTTATAACTAAAAAAGTACCAAAAAAATTGTTTTTAACAAATTACTGATTCGCAAAGATAAGAAGCCGCGAAAGAAATTTAATAATCTTTTAATATTATATATGAATGTGCATATGTATATGTATATTTGAAATATGTTAATTTGAATATTGTTTAACTTAGTCAAAGAGCAAGTTATGCTCTTTGTATGTTAGCGGTATATGTAACATATATGTATGTATGTATGATATACAATTTTATTTGCGCATATGCTTTTGATTGATTTTTCTTTTTTTTTTCTTGTGATTGCCGTAGCTTATTTTAAGCAATCCTGCTTATACTTGATTAAGTATAAGGGGTATTGCTGGAAATTACTGCAAGTAAATACTTGAACTTTTTTTTTTTTTTTTATTGGGATGTTTTTTGTGTTATAACACAACGGTAAGCATTTACCGGCAATCACTAATCACTAAACTGCTTTGTTAGCGGTTTTTCGGCTTTTACCGTAAAATAAACCGAATACCGAAAACAGTTTGAAACATGGTTTTCAAATACTTTTCAGGCCGGAATTTTGGTCAGACCGCAGATTCAATTTTCTGATATTAAATCATACATATGTGTGTATACATATAATATAAAATTGAAATGAAACGATACAACTCACTTTGCTTTCCGCCAGGGGCTTTTGGGGATATTGTGAGTTTACGTGCCTGAGTGCGTGCCGTGTGCCTGAGTGCGTGCCGGTGCTTGTGCTGTGCTTATGATTGTGCCTGTCCTTGGTTTTCTTGCTTCTCCAGTTCTCCAATCCTTTTGTTGCTGGTGTTGTAGCTTGTATTTTTGTATGACTTATTCCTTTTGTTTGTAGGTTATATGTCACTGCACTTTCTCATATATTATATGTATATATGCATATAGTAGGTGTAAATTACTCTTTCTATCTGATCTCTCTCACTTCACCGAACTTTGTCACCACACTTTTTCGTTATTATTATTATTATTTTTTCTTGTGGGTTATATTTCCACTCACTGTCACCTTACATGCATATATGTATGTATTGTATGTGTATTATTTTCCACACTGCACTCTTTGCCACCACACTTTCGTTTTTTGTAGCCGCACTTTTTCCCATGCGTATGAAATTTTATTTTTAATATATTCTTTTTTTTCAATTTTGTCACCACCGAGGTATATGCACGTACATATGTATATATATGTATGTATCGACAACACGGTTTTTTTGCTTTACTGTGTCACCACCGGCTTTTTTGCTTCACAACGGTTTATTTGTTTGTAACTGCTAAAACTGTGTCACCTCATCTAATTGGTTTTCCACAATTTTAATCACCAGTTTTTTTTCCAATATTCACCAACGGTTTTTTTTTGTTTTTGTTTTTTTTCGATTTTTACAACAGTTTTCTCAACCGTATCACAAACGTTTTGTTTTTTTTTTTTTTGTTACACCAGTTTTTACCTTTTTTTTCTGACTACTATTTTATTTAGTTAACGCGTCACCGTGACCGATATGTTATTTGTGTTTTTTTTTCCAATTTTTTTTCCACACTTTTATCGCGTCACCGTGACCGATATATTATTTGTGTTACCAATAGTGCCGTCCGGTACGGCGCGAAGGACCATAGAAAAACTTACGATCTTACCCATATACTAGTGGGTATCAAACCCGCGAACTCACCCGTTGAATTAGCGACGAAAGTGACAGAGAAGATTCCTAAGGTTCAAGTGACGAGATGGCAATCGATGCGTATATGTGCGCGGATCGTAATCAAAAGAGAGACTGGTGCCGTCCGTCGGTCCCTTTTGTTGATTATGTTCTGGTGTCCTCGGGTGTGGTGTGAAAGTATGGTGTAGATGATGATGCGGTGGGCATCATGCCGATGTGTTGAGAATGGAGTGTGTAGTGTGGGAGGAAAATATGATGCGTATGATGCCAATATGTTGAGAATGATGTGTGTAGTGTGGGGTGAATGTGTGGTGTGTATGTGTGGGGTCTAGTTATCTTATATTAAGGGGAGGGCGTAAAGCTCATTTAACCAGGTATAAAACCGACTTTCTGGCATGTACACATTTAGAAATCCATATCAAGTTGCCTCAAATCATTAGCTTCACATATTAAAGTAAATTAACCTTCTTCATCTTACAGAAGTTGGCATAAAACCAAAACAACAGTGCATTTGGAAAAAATTCCAAAATTTTACATTTAGGTATAAAACCGCTTTTCTTGCATATACACATTTAGAAATACATATGAACTGGCTTCAAATCATTAACTTAATATATTAAAGTTAATTTACCTTCTTCATCTTACCAAAGTTGACATAAAGCCATAACGGCAGTGCATTTGGAAAAATTCCAGAACTTTACATTTAGGTATAAAACCGATTTTCTTGCATACACACATTTAGAAATCCACAACGAATTGCTTCAAATCATTAGCTTCACATATTAAAGTTAATTAACCCTTTACATGTTACTCAAGTTGACATAAAGCCATAACGGCAGTGCATTTGGAAAAAGTCCACAATTTTGCGTTTAGGTATAAAACCGATTTTCTTGCATATATATAAAAGCAGTGCATTTGGAAAAAATTCCATAATTTTACATTTAGGTATAAAACCGACTTTCTTGCATGTACACATTTAGAAATCTATATCAAGTTGCCTCAAATCATTAACTTATCATATTAAAGTTAATGAACCCTCACCATCTTACAGAAGTTGGCATAAAGCCAAAACGGCAGTGTATTTGGAAAAAAAATTCACAATTTTACATTTTTGTATAAAACCGATATTCTGGGATGTACACATTTAGAAATCCATATCAAGTTGATCCAAAGCATTAGCTTCACATATTAAAGTTAATTAACCTTCGTCATCTTACAGAAGTTGGCATAAAACCAAAACGGCAGAGCATTTGGTAAAGTCCGATTTTCCTACATTTAAACATTTAGCATTCCATATCGAGTTGATTCAAATCATTAACGTCACATATTCAAGTTAATTAACCTTCGTCATATTCCAGAAGTTGGCATAAAGCCAAGACGGCAGTGCATTTGGAAAAAAATCCAAAATTTTACATTTAGGTATAAAACTTTTTCTTGCATTTATACACATTTAAATCATATCAAGTTGTTCAAATCATTAGCTTCACATATTAAAGTTAATTAACCCTCATCATCTTACTCAAGTTGACAAAAGACCATAACGGCAGTGCATTTGGAAAAAATTCCATAATTTTACATTTAGGTATAAAACCGACTTTCTTGCATACACACATTTCGAAATCCATATCAAGTTTCCTGAAATCATTAACTTCACATATTAAAGTTAATTAACCTTCTCCATCTTACAGAAGTTGGTATAAAGCCAAAACGGCAGTGCATTTGGAAAAATTCCACAATTTTACATTTAGGTATAAAACCGATTTTCCTGCATTTAAACATTTAGCAATCCATATCAAGTTGATTCAAATTATTAGCTTCACATATCAAAGTTAATTAACCCTCATCATCTTACTCAAGTTGACATAAAGCCATAACGGCATTGCATTTGGAAAAACATTCCAAAATTTTACATTTAGGTATAAAACTGATTTTCTTGCATGTACACATTTAGAAATCCATATCAAGTTGCTTCAAATCATTAGCTTAACATATTAATGTTAATTAACCCTCACCATCTTACTCAAGTTGTCATAAAGCCAAAACGGCAGTGCATTTGGAAAAACTTCCATATTTTACATTTAGGTTTAAAACCGATTTCTTGCATACACACATTTAGCAATCTATGTCGAATGACTTCAACTCATTAGCTTCACATATTAAAGTTAATTAACCTTCCTCATCTTACTGAAGTAGGCATAAAGCCAAAACGGCAGTGCATTTTGAAAATTCCAGAATTTTACAGTTAGTTATAAAACCGATTTTCCTGCATGTACACATTTAGAAATCCATATCAAGTTGCTTTAAATCATTAGCTTAACATATTAAAGTTAATAAACCCTCATCATCTTACTCAAGTTGACACAAGACCATAACGAAAGTGCATTTGGAAAAAATTCCAT
The DNA here is from genome assembly GCF_024586455.1 of Bactrocera neohumeralis. Classification (NCBI taxonomy): domain Eukaryota; kingdom Metazoa; phylum Arthropoda; class Insecta; order Diptera; family Tephritidae; genus Bactrocera; species Bactrocera neohumeralis. The sequence goes on along the minus strand of NW_026089675.1, from coordinate 35,897 downwards.
AGTTTTACATTTAGGTATATAACCGACTTTCTTGCATGTACAGATGTAGGATCCATTCAAGTTGTTCACATCATAAAGTTAATTAACCTTCAACTAAAGTTTACATTTAGGTATAAAATCCAGATTTTTACATATATAAAACAGACTTTCTTGCATGTCACATAAATTGCTTCAAATCATTAAATTCACATATTAAAGTTAATTAAAATTCTTCATCTTACAGAAGTTGGCATAAAGCCAAAACGACAGTGCATTTGGAAAAATTCCAGAATTTTACATTGAGGTTTAAAACCGATTTTCTTGCATATACAAATTATTTTTAGGCACTAGTGCGCTTTATTCAGGCTCGATCAGAACTAAACTCTAAAACATTCTTACTCTTAAGTGTAAGCCTAAGCCGTCCTCACTGCCGCTGCCGTCGTCGCTGTCGTTGGTTTGTTTTGTCAGATGCAGTGTCAGCGAATCCCATGATTACGCCGACTTGTTTGCGCTATATTTGTGCTGCGCCAGCGGATCCCACGGCTGCGGTAGCTTGTGAGTATCGTTTGTTGTTGCTTGTCGTTGGATCATAACTCGAGCCGTTGGTCCTGGACTGGGGTGGTGTTAATGTTCAGCATTGCCTGAAACGGATGTTAGGCAGACAATGCTGACTTGGTATTTTGGTGGTTTGCGTTTCGAGTTAACTTCCATATTTAGAAATCCACAAAGAATTGCTTTAAATCATTAGCTTCACATATTAAAGTTAATTAACCCTTAATATGTTACTCAAGTTGACATAAAGCTATAACGGCAGTGCATTTGGAAAAAGTCCACAATTTTGCATTTAGGTATAAAACCGATTATGTGGCATACATATAAACGCAGTGCATTTGGAAAAATTCCACAATTTTATATTTAGGTATAAAACCGACATTTCTTCATTTAAACATTTAGCAATCAATATCGAGTTGATTCAAATCATTAGCGTCACATATTCAAGTTAATTAACCTTCGTCATCTTACAGAAGTTGGCATAAAGCAAAAACGGCAGTGCATTTGGAAAAATTCCACAATTTTACATTTAGGTATAAATCCGATTTTCTTGCATATACACATTTGGCAATCTATATCGAATGGCTTCAAATCATTAGCATCACATATTAAAGTTAAATAACCTTCTTCATCTTACAGAAGTTGGCATAAAGCCAAAACGGCAGTGCATTTGGAAAATTCCACAATTTTACATTTAGGTATAAAACCGATTTTCCTGCTCGTAAACATTTAGAAATCCATATCAAGTTGCCTAAAATAATTAGCTTCACATATTAAAGTTAATTAACCCTCATCATCCTACACAAATTTACATAAGACCATAACGGCAGTGCATTTGGAAAAAAAATCCATAATTTTACATTTAGGTATAAAACCGGCTTTCTTGCATGTACACATTTAGCAATCCATATCGAGTTGCTTTAAACCATTAGCGTCTCATATTAAAATTAATTAACCTTCTTCATCTTACAGAAGTTGGCATAAAACCAAAACGACAGTGCAACTGGGAAAATTCCGCAATTTTACATTTAGGTATAAAACCGATATTCCTTCATTTAAACATTAAGCAATCCATATCGAGTTGATTCAAATCATTAACTTTACATATTAAAGTTAATTAACCTTCGTCATCTTCCAGAAGTTGGCATACAGGCAGAACGACAGTGCATTTGAAAAAAGCCCACAATTTTACATTTAGGTATAAAACCGATTTTCCTGCATGTACACTTTTAAAACTCCATATCAAGTTGCTTCAAATCATTAGTTTTACATTTATAGTTAACAAACGCTCATCATATTACTCAAGTTGACACCAGACCATAACGGCAGTGCATTTGGAAAAAATTCCATAATTTTACATTTAGTTATAAAACCGATTTCTTGCATGTACACGTTTAGAAATCCATATCAAGTTGATTCAAATCATTAATGTCACATATTACAGTTAATTAACCTTCCCCATGCCTCTATGCCGCGATGTCTGAATTTGGTATCCCCGCAAAACTAATACGGCTGTGTAATCTGACGTTGAGCAACACGAACCGCTTTCGTCAGAATCGGGAAGGATTTAGCTCCGAGCCGTTGATTCAAATCGATTTCAGACAAGGCGATTTATCGTTAACTTTTTCAACCTTATTCATCTCTTGGAAAAAAAACGAGCTGCAGAACTTAGGAGAAAGGTACCATCTTTTATTTAAGAGTATAAAACCTGATTATGCTGATGATATTGATATCATTTAGCCTTAACACCCGCGCCGTTAGTTCTGCTTTCTCCAGACTAGACAAGGAAGCAAAACAAATGGGTCTGGCAGTGAACGAGGGCAAGACGAAATATCTCCTGTCATCAAACAAACAGTCGTCGCAATCGCGACTTGGCACTAACCTCACTGTTGACAGTCATAACTTTGAAGTTGTAGATAATTTCGTCTATTTAGGAACCAGTATTAACACCACCAACAATGTCTTCCTGGAAATCCAACGCATAACGGATTGCTCTTGCCAAATTTGCTACTTTAGGACTAAAGCCGTTTTCAATTGAAAAGTAAAATCCCTCTCGACGAACAAAATCTTAACTCTATAAGTCGCTCATAATTCCCGTCCTGCTATATGGTGCAGAGGCTTGGAAAATGTCAACAACTGATTTAGTATACGTTGCGATTTTCGAGACAAAAGTCCTGCGAAAGATTTATATTAAAGTTAATTAACTTTGCGCGTTAGCCAAAGTTGGAATAAAGCGCATTCGAACGAACGATGATTTGGAAAAATTCGACGACATTGACACATTTAGGTAAAACACCGATTTTTCTGCTGGCTTTAGGGTCCATGTTGTTTCAAATCATTAAAACACTCCAGCATATTGAAAGTATTCGACGCTGTATCCGCCGGGGAAGCAGTTGGAAGAAAGACCAAAACGGGAAGGACATTTGGAAAAAATTCCTGGCTTTACATTTAGGAATATCCAACCGATTTTCTTGCACGTAGCGAATTTAGAAATGGCGCGCTGTTGTTAACTCGGCTAAATCATTAAGCGGTGTCTACAATTAAGAAGAAGAAGAACCTTCCATCTTACAGAAGTTGGCATAAAGCCAAAACGGCAGTGCATTTGGTAAAACTCCACAATTTTACATTTAGGTATAAAACCGATTTTCTTGCATATACACATTTGGCAATATATGTCCAATGGCTTCAAATTATTAGCTTCACATATTAAAGTTAATAAACCTTCTTCATCTTACTGAAGTTGGAATAAAGCCAAAACGGCAGTGCATTTGGAAAATTCCAGAATTTTACATTTAGGTATAAAACCGATTTTCTTGCATGCACACATTTAGAAATCCATATCAAGTCCATAAAGTTGCCTCAAATCATTAGCTTAACATATTAATGTTAATTAACCTTCTTTATTCTACAGAAGTTGCCATAAAACCAAAACGACAGTGCATTTGGAAAAATTCCACAATTTTACATTTAGGTATAAAACCGACTTTCTGGCATGTACACATTTAGAAATCCATATCAAGTTTCTTCAAATCATTAACTTCATATATTAAAGTTAATTTACCTTCTTCATCTTACAAAAGTTGGCATAAAACCAAAACGACAGTGCATTTGGAAAAATTCCACAATTTTACATTTAGGTATAAGACCGATTTTTCTGTATATACATACACACACTTTTAGAAATCCACAACGAATTGCTTTAAATCATTAGGTTAACATATTAAAGTTAATTAACCCTTAAATGTTACTCAAGTTGACATAAAGCCATAACGGCAGTGCATTTGGAAAAAGTCCACAATTTTGCATTTAGGTATAAAACCGATTTTCTTGCATATATATAAAAGCAGTGCATTTGGAAAAAATTCCATAATTTTACATTTAGGTATAAAACCGACTTTCTTGCATGTACACATTTATAAATCCATATCAAGTTGCCTCAAATCATTAGCTTAACATATTAAAGTTAATAAACCTTCTTCATCTTACAGAAGTTGGCATAAAACCAAAACGACAGTGCATTTGGAAAAATTCCACAATTTTACATTTAGGTATAAGACCAATTTTCCTGCATATGCACATTTAGAAATCCACAACGAATTGCTTCAAATCATTAGCTTAACATATTAAAGTTAATTAACCTTCTTTATCTTACCAAAGTTGACAAAAAACCATAACGGCAGTGCATTTGGAAAAAATTCCAGAATTTTACATTTAGGTAAAAAACCGATTTTCCTGCATTTAAACATTTAGAAATCCATACCGAGTTGAATCAAATCATTAACTTAACATATTAAAGTTAATTAACCTTCTTTATTCTACAGAAGTTGGCATAAAACCAAAACGACAGTGCATTTGGAAAAAAATTCCATAATTTTACATTTAGGTATAAAACCGAATTTCTTGCATGTACACATTTAGAAATCCATATCGAGTTGCTTCAAATCATTAGCTTCACATATTAAAGTTAATTAACCCTCATCATCTTACTCAAGTTGACATAAAGCCATAACGGCAGTGCATTTGGAAAAATTCCACAATTTTGCATTTAGGTATAAAACCCAATTTTTTGCATATACACATTTAGAAATCCATATCAAGTTGCATATTACAGTTAATTACCCTTCTTCATCTTACAGAAGTTGGCATAAAACCAAAACGACAGTGCATTTGGAAAAATTCCACAATTTTACATTTAGGTATAAAACCGATTTTCTGGCATAAACATTTAGCAATCTATATCGAGTTGCTTTAATTCATTAACGTCACATACTAAAGTTAATTAACCCTCATCATCTTACTTAAGTTGGCATAAACCATAACGACAGTGCATTTGGAAAAATTCCATAATTTTACATTTAGGTATAAAACCGACCTTCTTGCACGTACACATTTAGAAATCCATATCAAGTTGCTTCAAATCATTAGCTTCACATATTCAAGTTAATTAACCTTCTTCATCTTACAGAAGTTGGCATAAAACCAAAACGGCAGTGCATTTGAAAAATTCCAGAATTTTACATTTAGGTATAAAACCGATTTTCCTGCATGTACACATTTAGAAATCCATATCAAGTTGCTTCAAATCATTAGCTTCACATATTAAAGTTAATTAACCCTCATCATCTTACTCAAGTTGACATAAAGCCAAAACGGCAGTGCATTTGGAAAAATTCCACAATTATACATTTAGGTATAAAACCGATTTTCTTGCATTTAAACATTTAGCAATCCATATCAAGTTGTTTCAAATCATTAACTTAACATATTAAAGTTAATTAACCCTCATTATCTTACTCAAGTTGACATAATGCCATAACGGCAGTGCATTTGGAAAAAAATCCATAATTTTACATTTAGGTATAAAACCGATTTTCTTGCATGTACACATTTTGAAATCCATATCAAGTTGCTTCAAATCATTAGCTTAACATATTAAATTTAATTAACCTTCTTCATCTTACAGAAGTTGGCATAAAACCAAAACGACAGTGCATTTGGAAAAATTCCACAATTTTACATTTAGGTATAATACCGACTTTCTTGCATACACACATTTAGCAATCCATGTCGAATGACTTCAAATCATTAGCTTCACATATTCAAGCTAATTAACCTTCTTCATCTTACTGAAGTTGGCATAAAGCCAAAACGGCTGTGCATTTTGAAAATTCCAGAATTTTACAGTTAGTTATAAAAGATATATAAAAAATTCCATACATTTAGGTATAAAACTGATTTCCATGCATGTACACATTTAGAAATCCATATCAAGTTGCTTTAAATCATTAGCTTAACATATTAAAGTTAATAAACCCTCATCATCTTACTCAAGTTGACACAAGACCATAACGAAAGTGCATTTGGAAAAAATTCCATAGTTTTACATTTAGGTATATAACCGACTTTCTTGCATGTACACATGTAGAATCCATTCAAGTTGCTTCAAATTATTAAATTCACATCATAAAGTTAATTAACCTTCTTCATCTTACTTAAGTTTGCATAAAGCCATACCGGCAGTGCATTTGGAAAAAAATCCATAATTTTACTTTTAGGTATAAAACCGACTTTCTTGCATGTACACATTTAGCAATCCATATCGAGTTGATTCAAATCATTAACGTCACATATTAAAGTTAATTAACCTTATTCATCTTACAGAAGTTGGCATAAAACCAAAACGACAGTGCAGTGGGAAAAATTACAGAATTTTACATTGAGGTATAAAACCGATTTTCTTGCATATACAAATTATTTTTAGGCACTAGTGCGCTTTATTCAGGCTCGATCAGAACTAAACTCTAAAACATTCTTACTCTTAAGTCTAAGCCTAAGCCTTCCTCACTGCCGCTGCCGTCGTCGCTGTCGTTGCTATGTATTGTCAGATGCAGTGTCAGCGAATCCCACGATTACGCCGACTTGCGTGTAGTGTAAGTCGTCGCTTGTTTGCGCTATATTTGTGCTGCGCCAGCGGATCCCACGGCAACGGTAGCTTGTGAGTATCGTTTGTTGTTGCTTGTCGTTGGATCATAACTCGGGGCGTTGGTCATGAACTGGGGTGGTGTTAATGTTCAGCATTGCCTGGTTTGCGTTTCGAGTTAACTCCTCTCTTCCTAAGTGAGAATCGTCCACGATTCTCTCGGTGACCTCTCTTACTAAGACATTCATTGCCTTTTTCGCGGTGTGTTTTTTATATTTGCTTAGAGCAAGTCGCAAGATTACTAGGATAAAGATTGATGCTATGCTAGGTTGACAGCTGCAACCAACTGTCATCGGCTCGTCTCATACTAAGCTCAGTTTCTATATAGCACTCGAGCTGTGAACACGTGTAATAACCTCTCTGCGACAACAAAAAGAAATTCGACACTCCGAAAGTTTTTTTTCAACTCTGTGTACAGTTGATTTTTTTCACATTTTCCAATAAATTCATCCAGGTAGATATGTTTATAATATTAGTTGAGCCTTTAGCCTTCGACACACAAAAGAAATTTTGCATACATATTATCCACCGGCTTTTGCAAATATGAGCTTTGGGGAATGAACATTTGACATGCTAACCTCTCTGCGACAACAAAAAGAAATTCGACACTAAAAATTTTTTTAACTCTGTGTACAATTGATTTTTTTGGACATTTTTCAAACATAAATTCATCCAGGTTAGATATGTTTATAATATTAGTTGAGCCTTTAGCCTTCGACACACAAAAGAAATTTTGCACGAATTTACATTGTGTTCATTATCCACCGGCGTTTTGCAAATATGAGCGTTTGGGGAATGTATTTACATTTGACATGCTAACTTCATATATTTGACTTGTATAAGTGATTTTTCGTGCAGAATTTCAACAACACAATAGTTTTTCAACATTTCCTGATAGTTTCGTGCTCCGAAAAATTTTTTTTAGTCATTACGCCGCGGTACTATCCCAAACAAGAGAAAATTGTTGATTTCGACAACATTTTGGAGGCGATCAAGTCGGTGAAAATACATCACAACAGCGTTCGACAATCTGCGACGGCACACAAAAGCATTCCGAGGACCAACCTGATGCGTTATATTGCAGCATTTGATGGTGCGAGCATCGACGTTACTACTGCCAATGCCGATGTAATGAAGAATTTGCTGGCTGAAAGCACGACGATGGGCACAAAAACAGTGAGTTCTGCTGGTTTCTTTCTTTTTCTTTCATCGAATAATAAATAATTTTTTTTTTTTATTTCAGATCTTCAATATCGAACAAGAGAAGGCGCTGATAAGCTACATTCTCCAGGCCAGCGACATCAACTATGGAATTAGTTTGATGGAGCTTCGTAAGCTCGCGTATGAATTTGCTCGGAAAGTTGGCGCGTCGTATCCGGATCCATGGAACGACAATCAACAGGCGAGTAAGGATTGGCAGTTGGCGTTCATGAAACGCCACAAAAATTTGTCACTGCGAACACCAGAGCAAGTAAGCCAGAGCCGTGCGAAGCGATTCAACAAAGAGAATGTCGATGCATTCTTTGCCAACCTTTTATCCGTTCTCGGTAAGACGCCGTTTGAACCTCACCGAATATGGAACATGGTTGAAACCGGGTGCCCGACCGTGCCAACCAGACCTGTCAAAACCATCGCGCGCAAAGGACAAAAGCAGGTCGGCTCATCAACATCTGCCGAAAAAGGCACCAATGTGTCTTTGGCTTTGGCCGTCAGCGCTAGTGGCCAGTCTATACCGCCATTCTTCCTCTTTCCCCGAGTCAACATGAAAGAGATTTTTATGACTCATGCGAGTCATGGCGCTGTTGGTGTTGCGAACGGTTCTGGTTACATGAACTCTGACGTATTCCCTCAATTCATGCGTCATTTCATCAAGCACACCGGTGCTAATGCCGATTCGCCAACCATGTTGCTGCTGGACAACCACGGTTCGCATTTATCGATCGAGGCGATAGATTTGGCGTTGGATCATGGCATCACGTTGCTGTCTTTTCCGCCGAAATGCACGCACAAAATGCAGCCGCTAGATGTTGCGGTATTTGCACCATTTAAAGGCATGATGACCGTGAAGCATGATGCATGGAAAAAGTCCAACATTGGTGTCACTTTCGATCTGCATCATGTGCCGCTCCTTGTCGATCAGTGCCTCGATGTTATGTTAACGCCGAAAACCATCAAATCCGGCTTCCGAACAACTGGCATCTACCCGTTCAACCCGCAAATTTTCACTGAAGTTGACTTTGTCGCTTCGGAACTGAGCGGAGAAAATTTGTTCGGTGACGAAGAGAAAGACGCCGACAATCAACGTCGAGTTCTTGCCTCTGGTGATGCCATTGTGACTGCTGCGAATGAGGAGGTGTCAACGTCGGAGGCATCGACAAGTGCCCCAGCTTCAACAAGTGGTGCTGCATCATCGTCGTTGTCTCTTGTTTCGGCTCCACAGCTCCGTGATGCATTGAAATCGGTTGGCCCGTTGAAATTGGGCACACCTGCGCCGAAATCAAAACGTGGCCGCAAGACAATGGAGTCAACGATTTTGACATCGCCTGAGGTTGTCGCAGATCTGCGTGACAAGGCCGAAAAAAGCGGCAAAAATTGACGAAGGCAGCCGATGAACCAGCAGCCAAGAAGCAAAAAGGCCGTGGCAAATCGAAGACGCCACGGAAGAGAAACCCGTCTCCGACCGAAACCGACATCGAAGAGGACTTCGATTTTTGCACGATTTGCAAGAAAAAGATGCCGAAGCACGAGAATCGTCAAAACACGGCCCATTGCATCGTTTGTGATCGAGGGGTTCACTTGAAATGTGCCGGACCGAACCCGAACACTTACACCTGCATCCACTGCGAGTCGGAATAAATTTTTTCGCCAATTCCTATTTTTCTTATTATTTATGAATCTCTCTTTCATTTCCATTGATACATAAACGTTTTTCATCGGTAACAATCATGTTTTAATCGATTTACAGACTGGCCATTCCCCACCTTTTTTCAAAATCGCAAAATCAGGTTTTTTGCGCCAATGGCTATAACTTTTAAATTTTTGTAGAATTTTATCAAACCAATGTTATCAAAAGGAAGGTTACGACTCGCACTACAAATCCATGCTTTGGAATTTTCACAAAAAATAACTTTTATGTGACTTTTTAACCGAAATCAAAACGTGGACAAACATTCCCCTACTATAAAAAGCAATGTTGTTGAGTTGACTTCTCCTCGAAGAGCGCCAATATGGTTGATATTTTCCGCATTCATTTCATGAAGATAGTTCAAACTCAATGTCTCTATATGTCCTAAAAGATTGACTCTTTGAGCCGTTGGAGTGCCAGGAGTACGAGTAGGAGTACGATTTCGATTGTGATACTCGGTCCCATTTACCTTTACTAACTGATCGAAAGTAAAAGGTAAGTACCGCTGACGGTTCTGCTATCTCCTTTTTCAACCTCTATCGTTGCTGTGGCATTGTTGATAATGACAATGCCGTCATCGATTTCTTTGATGCCCTTATCATGATTGGTAGTAGTTGAACAATTTGCTACAACACCTGTGAATAGTTGCTGACAACAAGTAGGGGTTGTTTTCTTCTTGCAAAAAGTTGCAAAAGTTGATTTTTCACATTTAACAGGATACGCTTCGTTTCCGCACTCAGCGACGGTATTAGTATCCCCAAAGTGTAGGACTCGTCCTTCGTGAGGCCCGGCGAATAAACTATATTTTTTTCAAACAATTTGAAGGATTGGATACTTAACTACAAAGTACAAATTATTCTTATTTTGTAAAGCCTTAATGCTAGACATTCCTATTATTTCTATTATCGTTATGTTAGTCGAGTGCTCATTGATAATATTATTGATATCACTATTATCTAATATTATTGGGTTCACTAGGTTCAACTTAGCTAGGGCTATTGAGATTGTGATTGATTGCAGTTCGAGGATTATTACCCTATTTCTTGCAAGTATTGTTTCGTAAAGATGACCTGTGTCTATTGCTTGCTTTCTTGTTGAGTTTATAATTGTGTTTATTGTTTGCGTGTTTCCAAGATTTTTTGCTGAATATGCGTATTAATTTTGTACTGTCTGTTATTAGAGTCAATGAGCATATCCTGTCTTAGTTGTAGTCTTTGGAAATCGTCAAAGTCAGGGGTGCCGGCGACGACTTTTAGTGCAGTACCTAAAAAGTTTAAGCTTCGAGCCTGTCGATGATGAATGTCAACGGTTCGAAGTAAAGTCTCGATGTATTTTATGTCTGCTTCTACTATTTTCTTCATGTGTGTCAATGGGAAAAGTTCCATAAATCCTGCCGTCTCGTCGTTCAATGTTGCATATAGTGTCAAGTTGGTAAAGTGCGTCAAATAACCGTAATGTTCCCATACTATTGCGTTTCCGTCCAAAATTGGGATGTAGTTGGAGTTGGTGTAGTCAGTTAGCTTTTGTGTTAAAGTGGTCGTCAATAGGAATGTCGATATTATCCTGTAATTTAAAATACAAGACTTAAAGTAATAAAGTGATTAATTAAGGTGGACGAAGGTTGTCTTTGTGGACCCTCCTCCCCTTTATAAGAACGGTGGTGCCTAGGTCCTGTTCGACTACTTCTTCTGTAAATAGTGTTGAGAGTTTATTGCCTAGCCTTCGATTAACTTTCACTAGGACCTTGTCGCCAACGTTATACGTCACATTCTGACGACCCTTATTATGGTATTCGCGATCACTGGCCTGTGCTTTTTCGATACGATTTCGAACTAGTTCCGTAATGTTAGCTGAGCTGGGATGAAGAATGTCTATTGGTTTTTCGTGGGTTATTGAATGAATTGTCTTATTATATTCTATGGTGGCAAGCAAAATCAAGTCAACAGTGTCATCGAGATTTCTTTCTAGTTTTAGACACCTAGCTATTTCAGTTAAGATACTGTGAAAACGCTCCACTTGCGCGTTTGAGTTGCTATGCAGTGGAGGGGCTTTGGCGATTTTCACATTGTTGTAATTTAGCAAAGTTGATTTTATAGGATTTGAGTTAAGTGACTTTTCGTTGTCACAGTATATAGTTTTAACGTTTGGAAAAATGTTTATTAGCTATAGTATCGGTGGTTTTACGTCTGTGATGGTTCTAGACACGATTTTCTGCACTATAGCAAATTTAGAAAACTTATCGACGCAAGTTAGAAAATATTTCTGGTCTGTGGAGAAAATATCGACGTGTAATATTTCACCAGGATTACATGGAACCGGTGTTGCCGCAATAACATGCTTCTTTGGATGTCTAATGTATTTAGACTTTGAACATATTCGGCAATTTGCTACTACTTCCTTTGCCTTTTTATTCATCTTCGGGAAAAAATAGTCAGCCAAGATTTGCTTTACATTTTCTTGTGCTTTATGAGCTCTGTTGTGTTCAGCAATTATAATTTCTTGTTGATCACTTTCGCTGAAGATGTCCGTAACCATCTTTTCGGTATGACGGAATCTTACGTTGGGGTGAAGTTCTACCAGTCCGTATTGAATTTTTGCCAACACTGGTAGGCTGCAATGTATTGCGTTAACTACGCCATCATTAATGACTTCTTGCAGCGTTTTTAGTAATGACTCTACGTCGCAAAATGAAATTACAAGTCTGCTTTTTGAACCAAATATTATAAAGGTCTGTTTTGACTGACTTTCGCTTTCTTGAAGAATTATCTGGTCTCTATAGCAATTTACGAGCTTATCCACCGTCTCTATAGTGTAGGTCAGTGACTTCTCACTGTGCATGGTGGCGCAGTCGGAGCTTGCCTCCATTTCAATTCCTACCATATTCATGTGCTGTCTGGCAAACGCGTCAGCGACATGGTTTTCCTTTCCAAAATTTTTGCGTCGAAGCTTTCTATTAGAGACTTCCATCGTTTGATTTTTGCGTTCGGGTTTTTATCAGAAACTGCAAACGTCAGAGGCTGGTGGTCAGTGTAGATATTCAACTGGTTAACACCGTACAGGTAGTTCCTCAAAGTGTTAAGAGCCCATACGATCGCCAAGAGTTCTCTTTCATTTGTTGCCAAATGCTCTTCTCTATCTCTAAGTGTTCTTGAGATCATGGTAATGGGTTTTTTCTCTTGTGAAAGGACGGCCCCCAAACCCCTTGAGGATGCATCGGTTGTTAAGTCAAATGGTTTAGTGAAGTCGGGATATGCTAACGTGACATCTTCTGATGCCAGAATTTCTCAAAGTTTATTAAATGCATCTATACCTTCTGGTGCTAATTGAATTTTAATTTTTTTGGACTGTGTGGCACTTACTTTGCCATTTTCTGCCCTTAGCATATCAGTCAGAGGTTTTGCAAGGCTGGCAAAATCTTTAATGAAACATCGATAGTAGCTAGCCAATCCAAGAAAGAAACGTAGTCCTCGAAGAGTGGTTGGCTGCTCATAACATTTGATTCCATTGACTTTATCGGGGCTTGTTTTCACACCTCCCCTTGAGACAACAAATCCTAGGTATTCTACCTCGGTCTTGAGGAATTTCGATTTTTCGGCGGATATTCTCATATTTGCCTCATAGAGACTCCACAACAGCCTTTTACAATTACGTCGTCAACGTAAACGTGGCCGGTTTTGCCAACTTGCTCCCTGAGGACATCGTCGATTGCTCTCTGGAAGATGCTTGTGGCGTTTCTTAGCCCAAAAGGTAAACGACAGATTTCATAATTACCGTTGTTAACGGAGAAAGCGGGTTTCTGCCTGTCTCTTTATGCTAACTCGAACTGGTGAAACCCAGATTTAAGGTCGAGGGTGGTAAAATATTGTGCACCTCTTAAGTTTGACAAGATTACCATTGCGTTTGGCATAGGGTATTTATCTTCGACTGTGACCTCATTCAGTTTCCTGAAATCAATCACAAGACGTTTCTTCTTATTTCCCGTTTGATCTACTCCCTTCTTATCAACGACCCAAATTGGGTTATTGTAAGGGGACCTTGAGGGTCGAATGATACCATTGACGAGAAGTTCAGCCACTTCTTTGTTTACAAAGTCGGCTACACCCATAGGATATGGGTAAAGTCTCGAGTAAACCGGTTCATCGGTTTTTGTTCTGATTGTACCAATTATATTAGTGTTGAAGGGTAGTGACTCGTTAGGGTCAGCAACCGCCTTATTTCTACTTTTGATAATTTCACAAAATCGCTCACGAACTGAAGATGGAATTTCTTCACGTTTTATCAATAAAGTTTACATTTTTACATTCATGGAACAAGAGCTTTTCAGTTCCAGAATCGTGCTTTATTGTACCCGTACGGAGGTCTATTTGGGCGTTTACCTGATTGAGCAAATCGAGCCCAATTATGCCGTTGAATGTTGTTATATTTGGTAGTGTAAAGAAATCTGCAGTTACGCCAAACATCTTAATTCTACACTTTTGTGTTACAGCACTATTGCCGTGCAAAGACTTTACTATAAATGGTGTGGATGCTGGAATTATATTTTTTAGCTCAGGTATTGGTTTGATGTAATTTTTCGAAGCTCCTGTGTCCACTAATAATTAAATTTTTTTGCCTCGATAACCTACTCCTCGCTCAATACACGGGAGTAGGGACTTCCCCCTAAAAAAATCAATTGCTCCTCCTCGAGATCTTCAGCTTCATCTTCGGCTTCCTGATTATAAGTTGCCTCACTAACCTTTTCTTGATTTAAGGTATTAATGCGTTGCATCTTTGGTCCAGTAACCCTATCTGAATCTGCCTGTCGTTTTCCCCGCCGTTGATTTGAACTATAACCCTGTCTACTATTACTTTGATTCTGTTGTTGGTATTGGTTGGCTCTCTGTGATGGTTCCCTACGCCAATTTACATTTTGTCTTAGTCTTGAAACCGATGGGTCAACGTCCATGGGGTCACTTGTTCTTGCTTGTTAGTCCTAGTATCATTTGTTCTGTGCTGTTTATTTGCAAAATGCGGATTTTTTTGTTGCTGTTGCATCTTTTTCTCCGAATTATTGTTTATTCCTAGTTTATATTGGTCTTCAATAGACGTTGCGAAATTTGAAGCAAATAAGTACCTTTCCCTATTTGACTCCAACTCCTGGGCTAATGCCAGAGTGCTAGGTAGGTCTTTAGGGCGAGAGGCAAATAGTATGTCACATAAAGGTCTTTTAAGGCCTGATATAAAAACTCTTAAAGCGTCCGCTCTATATTTTTCGCAAATTGATTCTGATACTTGACCCTCATGGGTCATTATGGTTTTATTCGTGAGGAGAGTTAATATTTTCTCAACCTCGTCGAAATATCGAAGCACAGATAGGTTACCCTGTCGTAAGGTGGATAATTGTTGTTCGATTAAATATATCGGTCGTTTGTCTGCGTACGTAAAGTCTAGTCTCGCGATTATTGCGTCGAAATTTAAAACAGTGTTCAAGGATGCCAAAATGGCATCAACAGAAGCTTTGATTTTATTTCTAATTATACCAGCTGCTTGGTAGTGTCTAGAATTTCCCTGGTAACTTCTGAAAACTTCGTAAGATGTATGGGCAGCTTGTCGCCAAGACACATATGTATGTACTGATTTGCCCGTCAAATTCTGGTAATTATTTTACCAGATCAAGGGGTTCGTCACACTTTACATTCGGTAATATTTTTACCGGTTGGTATATTTTTGGCGTTTGACCACTGGTCAATGTAGTCATTTGCTCCTTTAATCGTTGGAGCTTAACCTCGAAAGTCTGTCTTTGTTGTTCAAGAGCGCTTGAGACGGCTGCTTGAATCACTGCGGTTACCTGATTTGAATCCATTTTACTGGTCACCTGTAGTTTAATAATTCTTTCTAAGAGGTTTTCTAATTCTGAGTCACTCATAGACTTGGAAATTAAAATTGAATAGACTTGTAACCGTTCCTATAGTCGAATCAATCAATTCACTCTTTTGTTGACTTGGCTAGATAATTTCAGTTATTTATTACAATTTTCTTCACAAATTCTGTTTCTAAACACAATGTTTTTGAGAAAAGACTACACTGCTTCTTTTTTATTAAACTCTGGAAAATTTGTTTCACAAAATTTTATGATTAGCTCCTTATTTTCTAAAATAAATTCCTTTCCGTCTATTTTGAAAACTTAGTTTTAATTCAAAAGAAATTATAATGTTTTTATTTTAATAAGCACCCTACTTACAATACTCGAAACATGTTTTTTATTATAAACTGCTTTCTGATGAATCCTCGGATCCTTGGAGTCCTTGTATGTAGGATACGTTTTTAAAGATTGTAGCGATTCTTTGTGAGTCCTTGGGTCCCTTGAAGTCATTAAAGACACTCCACCGCAAAATACTTTGGTGATTTTTACTTTCTGGAGAATCCTTCGTATGTTCTTTACCCGGTTGGGCGCCAATTATTTTTAGGCACTAGTGTGCTTTATTCAGGCTCGATCAGAACTAAACTCTAAAACATTCTTACTCTTAAGTCTAAGCCTAAGCCGTCCTCACTGCCGCTGCCGTCGTCGCTGTCTTTGCTATGTTTTGTCAGATGCAGTGTCAGCGAATCCCATGATTACGCCGACTTGCGTGTAGTGTAAGTCGTCGCTTGTTTGCGCTATATTTGTGCTGCGCCAGCGGATCCCACGGCTACGGTAGCTTGTGAGTATCGTTTGTTTTTGCTTGTCGTTGGATCATAACTCAGGCCGTTGGTCATGGACTGGGGTGATGTTAATGTTCAGCATTGCCTGAAACGGATGTTAGGCAGACAATGCTGACTTGGTATTTTGGTGGTTTGCGTTTCGAGTTAACTTACATATTTAGAAATCCACAAAGAATTGCTTTAAATCATTAGCTTCACATATTAAAGTTAATTAACCCTTAACATGTTACTCAAGTTGACATAAAGCTATAACGGCAGTGCATTTGGAAAAAGTCCACAATTTTGCATTTAGGTATAAAACCGATTTTCTTGCATATATATAAAAGCAGTGCATTTGGAAAAAATTCCATAATTTTACATTTAGGTATAAAACCGACTTTCTGGCATGTACACATTTAGAAATCCATATCAAGTTGCATCAAATTTTTAAACTCACATATTTCTTCATCTTACTCAAGTTGGCATAAAGCCATAACGGCAGTGCATTTGGAAAAATTCCAAAATTTTACATTTAGGTATAAAATCGATTTTCTTGCATATACACATTTGGCAATCTATGTTGGATTGCTTCAAATCTTATTAGCTTCACATATTAAAGTTAATTAACCTTCTTCATCTTACAAAATTTGGCATAAAGCCAAAACGACAGTGCATTTGGAAAAATTCCACAATTTTACATTTAGATATAAAACCGATTTTCTTGCATATACACATTTAGAAATACATATGAAGTTGCTTCAAATCATTAACTTAATATATTAAAGTTAATTTACCTTCTTCATCTTACCAAAGTTGACATAAAGCCATAACGGCAGTGCATTTGGAAAAATTCCAGAATTTTACATTTAGGTATAAAACCGATTTTCTTGCATATACACATTTATAAATCCATATCAAGTTGCCTCAAATCATTAGCTTAACATATTAAAGTTAATTAACCTTCTTCATCTTACAGAAGTTGGCATAAAACCAAAACGACAGTGCATTTGGAAAAATTCCACAATTTTACATTAAGGTATAAGACCAATTTTCCTGCATGTGCACATTTAGAAATCCACAGCGAATTGCTTCAAATCATTAGCTTCACATTATAAAGTTAATTAACCCTTTACATGTTACTCAAGTTGACATAATGCCATAACGGCATTGCATTTGGAAAAAATTCCATAATTTTACATTTAGGTATAAAACTGACTTTTTTGCATGTACACATTTAGAAATCCATATCAAGTTGCTTCAAATCATTAGCTTAACATATTAATGTTAATTAACCTTCTTTATTCTACTGAAGTTGGCATAACACCAAAACGACAGTGCATTTGGAAAAATTCCACAATTTTACATTTAGGTATAAAACCGACTTTCTTGCATACACACATTTAGCAATCTATGTCGAATGACTTCAAATCATTAGCTTCACATATTAAAGTTAATTAACCTTCCTCATTTTACTGAAGTTGGCATAAAGCCAAAACGGCAGTGCATTTGGAAAAATTCCAGAATTTTACATTTAGTTATAAAACCGATTTTCCTGCATGTACACATTTAGAAATCCATATCAAGTTGCTTTAAATCATTAGCTTAACATATTAAAGTTAATAAACCCTCATCATCTTACTCAAGTTGACACAAAACCATAACGGTAGTGCATTTGGAAAAAATTCCATAATTTTACATTTAGTTATAAAACCGGTTTTCTCGCATTTAAACATTTAGCAATCCATATGGAGTTGATTCAAATCATTAACTTCACATATTAAAGTTAATTAACCTTCTTCATCTTTCTAAAGTTGGCATAAAGCCATAACGGCAGTGCATTTGGAAAAATTTCCATAATTTTACATTTAGGTATAAAACCGATTTTTTGCATACATAT
This sequence comes from Bactrocera neohumeralis, assembly GCF_024586455.1. Taxonomy (NCBI): domain Eukaryota; kingdom Metazoa; phylum Arthropoda; class Insecta; order Diptera; family Tephritidae; genus Bactrocera; species Bactrocera neohumeralis. The sequence goes on along the minus strand of NW_026089675.1, from coordinate 17,924 downwards.
AAAAGCAGTGCATTTGTAAAAAATTCCATAATTTTACATTTAGGTATAAAACCGATTTTCTGGCATGTACACATTTAGAAATCCATATCAAGTTGCCTCAAATCATTAGCTTCACATATTAAAGTTAATTAACCTTCTTCATCTTACTGAAGTTGGAATAAAGCCAAAACGGCAGTGCATTTGGAAAATTCCAGAATTTTTTATTTAGGTATAAAACCGATTTTCTTGCATGTACACATTTAGAAATCCATATCAAATTGCCACAAATCATTAGCTTTACGTATTAAAGTTAATTAACTTTCTACATCTTACAGAAGTTGGCATAAAGCCAAAACGACAGTGCATTTGGAAAAATTCCACATTTTTACATTTATGTATAAAACCGATTTTCTTGCATATATACATTTAGAAATACATATGAAGTTTCTTCAAATCATTAACTTCACATATTAAAGTTAATTACCTTCTTCATCTTACTAAAGTTGACATAAAGCCAAAACGGCAGTGCATTTGGAAAAATTCCAGAATTTTACATTTAGGTATAAAACCGACTTTCTTGCATGTACACATTTGGAAATCCATATCAAGTTGCCTCAAATCATTAGCTTAACATATTAAAGTTAATTAACCTTCTTCATCTTACAGAAGTTGACATAAAGCCATAACGGCAGTGCATTTGGAAAGATTCCACAATTTTACATTTAGGTATAAAACCGATTTTGCAGCATATGCACATTTAGAAATCCACAACGAATTGCTTTAAATCATTAGCTTCACATATTAAAGTTAATTAACCCTTAACATCTTACTCAAGTTGGCATAAAACCAAAACGACAGTGCATTTGGAAAAATTCCACAATTTTGCATTTAGGTATAAACCCGATTTTCTTGCATATATATAAAAGCAGTGCATTTGGAAAAAAAAATTCCATAATTTTACATTTAGGTATAAAAAATTCGACTTTCTGGCATGTACACATTTAACATTTAGAAATCCATATCAAGTTGCTTCAAATCATTAACTTTACATATTAAAGTTAATTAACTTTCTTCTTTTTACTGGAGTTGACATAAAGCCATAGCGGCAGTGCATTTGGGAAAATTCCACAATTTTACATCTAGGTATAAAACCGATTTTCTTGCTTATACACATTTAGAAATCCATTTCGAGTTTCTTCAAATTATTAACTTTACATATTAAAGTTAATTAACCTTCTTCATCTTACTGAAGTTGGCATAAAGCCAAAACGGCAGTGCATTTGGAAAAATTCCAAAAATTTAAAATTTAGGTATAAAACTGATTTTCCTGCATATACACATTTAGAAATCCATAGCAAGTTGCCACAAATCATTAACTTCACATATTAAAGTTAATTAACCTTCTTCATCTTACAGAAGTTGGCATAAAACCAAAACGGCAGCGCATTTGAAACTCACAATTCCACAATTTTTCATTCAGGTATAAAACCGACTTCTTTCATGTACACATTTAGAAATCCATATCAAGTTGCTTTTAATCATTAGCTAAACATATTAAAGTTAATTAACCTCTTCATCTTACTCAAGTTGACATAAAGCCATAACGGCAATATATTTGGGAAAATTTCATAATTTTACATTTAGGTATAAAACCGACTTTCTTGCATATACACATTTAGAAATCCATATCGAATTGCTTCAAATCAATAGCTTCGCTAATTAAAGTTAATTAACTTTCTTCATCTTACTAAAGTTGGCATAAAGCCAAAACGGCAGTGCATTTGGAAAAATTCCATAATTTTACATTTAGGTATAAAACCGACTTTCTTGCATGTACACATTTAGAAATCCATATCAAGTTGCTTCAAATCATTAGCTTAACATATTAAAGTTAGTAAGCCCTCATCATCTTACTCAAGATGACATAAAGAAATGACCGCAGTGCATTTGGAAAAAAATCCACAATTTTACATTTAGGTATAAAACCGATTTTCTTGCATATACACATTTAGAAATCCATATTAGGTTGCCTCAAATCATTAGCTTAACAAACTAAAGTTAATTAACCTTCGTCATTTTACAGAAGTTGGCATAAAGCCAAACGGCAGTGCATTTGGAAAAAATTCCATAATTTTACATTTAGGTATAAAACCGACTTTCTTGCATATACACATTTAGAAATCCACCAAGAATTGCTTCAAATCATTAGCTTCACATATTACAGTTAATTACCCTTCTTCATCTTACAGAAGTTGGCATAAAACCAAAACGACAGTGCATTTGGAAAAATTCCACAATTTTACATTTAGGTATAAAACCGATTTTCCAGCATATACACATTTAGAAATCCACAACGAATTGCTTTAAATCATTAGCTTTACATATTAAAGTTAATTAACTCTCATCATCTTACTCAAGTTGACATAAAGCCATAACGGCAGGCAGTGCATTTGGAAAAAAAATTCCATAATTTTACATTTAGGTATAAAACTGATTTTCTTGCATGTACACATTTAGAAATCCATATCGAGTTGCTTCAAATCATTAGCTTAACATATTAAAGTTAATTAACCCTCATTATCTTACTCAAGTTGACATAAAGCCATAACGGCAGTGCATTTGGAAAAAAAATTCATAATTTTACATTTGGGTATAAAACTGATTTTCTTTCATGTACACATTTAGAAATCCATATCGAGTTGCTTCAAATCATTAGCTTCACATATTAAAGTTAATTAACCTTCTTCATCTTACTGAAGTTGGCATAAAGCCAAAACGGCAGTGCATTTGGAAAAATTCCAGAATTTTACATTTATGTATAAAACCGATTTTCTTGCATATACACATTTGCCAATCTATGCTGAATGGCTTCAAATCATTAGCTTTACATATTAAAGTTAATTAACCTTCATCTTACTGAAGTTGGCATAAAGCTAAAAGGGCAGTGCATTTGGAAAAATCCAGAATTTTACATTTAGGTATAAAACCGATTTTCTTGCATGTACACATTTAGAAATCCATATCGAGTTGATTCAAATCATTAGCTTCACATATTAAAGTTAATTAACCTTCTTCATCTTACAGAAGTTGGCATAAAACCAAAACGACAGTGCATTTGGAAAAATTCCACAGTTTTACATTTAGGTATAAACCGATTTTCCTGCATTTAAACATTAAGCAATCCATATCGAGTTCATTCAAATCATTAGCTTCACATATTAAAGTTAATAAAGCTTCCTCATCTTACCGAAATTGGCTTAAAGCCAAAACGACAGTGCATTTGGAAAAATTCCAGAATTTTACATTTAGGTATAAAACCGATTTTCTGGCATATACACATTTGGCAATCCATATCGAGTGGATTCAAATCATTAGCTTCACATATTTAAGTTAATTAATCTTCTTCATCTTACTCAAGTTGACATAAAGCCAAAACGGCAGTGCATTTGGAAAAAATTCCATAATTTTACATTTAGGTATAAAACCGATTTTCTTGCATGTACACATTTAGAAATACATATCAAGTTTCCTCAAATCATTAACTTCACATATTAAAGTTAATTAACCTTCTTCATCTTACAGAAGTTGGCATAAAGCCATAACGGCAGTGCATTTGGAAAAATTCCATAATTTTACATTTAGGTATAAAACCGACTTTCTTGCATGTACACATTTAGAAATCCATATAAGGTTGACTTAAGTCATTAGCTTAACACGTTGAAGTTAATTAATTTTCTTCATCTTGCAGAAGTTGGCATAAAACCAAAACGACAGTGCATTTGGAAAAATTCCACAATTTTACATTTAGGTATAAAACCGATTTTCTTGCATATACACATTTAGAAATCCACAACGAATTGCTTTAAATCATTAGCTTCACATATTAAAGTTAATTAACCCTCATCGTTTTACTCAAGTTGACATAAAGCCAAAACGACAGTGCATTTGGAAAAAATTCCATAATTTTACATTTAGGTATAAAACCGACTTTTTTGCATGTACACATTTAGAAATCCATATCAAGTTGCTTCAAATCATTAGCTTAACATACTAAAGTTAATTAACCCTCATCATCTTACTCAAGTTGACATAAAGCCATAACGGCAGTGCATTTGGAAAAAATTCCATAATTTTACATTTAGGTATAAAACCGACTTTCTTGCATGTACACATTTAGAAATCCATATCAAGTTGCTTCAAATCATTAACGTCACATATTAAATTAATTAACCTTCGTCATCTTACAGAAGTTGGCATAAAGCCAAACGGCAGTGCATTTGGAAAAAATCCACAATTTTACATTTAGGTATAAAACCGATATTCTTACATATACACATTTAGAAGTTGCTTCAAATTATTAACTCCATATATTAAAGTTAATTAACCTTCTTCATCTTACAGAAGTTGGATAAAACCAAAATGACAGTGCATTTGGAAAAATTCCACAATTTTACATTTAGGTATAAAACCGATTTTCCAGCATATACACATTTAGAAATCCACAAAGAATTGCTTTAAATCATTAGCTTCACATATTAAAGTTAATTAACCCTCATCATCTTACTCAAGTTGACATAAAGCCAAAACGGCAGTGCATTTGGAAAAATTCCAGAATTTTACATTTAGGTATAAAATCGATTTTCTTGCATGTACACATTTAGAAATCCATATCAAGTTGCTTCAAATCATTAGCTTATCATTATTAAATTAACTGACCTTCTTCATCTTACAAAATTTGGCATAAAGCAATAAACGGCAGTGCATTTGGAAAAATTCCATAATTTTACATTTAGGTATAAAACCGATTTTGCATGTACACATTTAGAAATCCATATCAATTGCTTCAAATCATTAGCTTCACATATTAAAGTTAATTAACCTTCATCATCTTACTCAAGATAACATAAAGCCATGACCGCAGTGCATTTGGAAAAAAATCCATAATTTTACATTTAGGTATAAAACCGATTTTCTTGCATGTACACATTTAGAAATCCATATCAAATTGCTTCAAATCATTAACTTCATATATTAAAGTTAGTTAACCTTCTTCATCTTACCAAAGTTGACATAAAGCCAAAACGGCAGTGCATCTGAAAAAATTCCATAATTTTACATTTAGGTATAAAACCGATTTTCTTGCATTTAAACATTTAGCAATGCATATCGAATTGATTCAAATCATTAACTTCACATATTAAAGTTAAATAACCTTCTTCATCTTACAGAAGTTGGCATAAAGCCGAAACGGCAGTGCATTTGGAAAAACTCCACAATTTTACTTTTAGGTATAAAACCGACTTTCTTGCATATACACATTTAGAAATCCATATCGAATTGCTTCAAATCATTAGCTTCACATATTAAAGTTAATTAACCTTCTTCATCTTACTGAAGTTGGCATAAAGCTAAAACGGCAGTGCATTTGGAAAATTCCAGAATTTTACATTTAGGTATAAAACCGATTTTCTTGCATGTACACATTTAGAAATCCATATCAAGTTGCTTCAAATCATTAGCTTAACATTTTAAAGTTAATTAACCTTCATCATCTTACTCAAGTTGATATAAAGCCATAAAGGCGGTGCATTTGGAAAAATTCCACAATTTAACATTAAGGAATAAAACCGATTTCCTTGCATATACACATTTAGAAATCCATATCAAGTTGCTTCAAATCATTAACTTTACATATTAAAGTTATTTAACCTTCTTCATCTTACTGGAGTTGACATAACGCCATAACGGCAGTGCATTTGGAAAAAGTCCACAATTTTACATTTAGGTATAAAACCGATTTTCCTGCATATACACATTTAGAAATCCATATCAAGTTGCTTCAAATCATAAGCTTCACATATTAAAGTTAATTAACCCTCAGATGTTGAACTGAAGTTGACATAAAACCATAACGGCAGTGCATTTGGAAAAAATTCCAGAATTTAACATTTAGGTATAAAACCGATTTTCCTGCATGTACACATTTAGAAATCCATATCAAGTTGCTTCAAATCATTAGTTTTACATATTAAAGTTAATTAACCCTCATCATCTTACTCAAGTTGGCATAAACCAAAACGGCAGTGCATTTGGAAAAATTCCATAATTTTACATTTAGGTATAAAACCGACTTTCTTGCATGTACACATTTAGGAATCCATATCAAGTTGCTTCAAATCATTAACTTCACATATTAAAGTTAATTAACCTTCCCCATCATACAGAAGTTGGCATAAAGCCAAAACGGCATTTGGAAAAATTCCACAATTTTACATTTAGGTATAAAACCGATTTTCTTGCATATACACATTTGGCAATGTATGTCCAATGGCTTCAAATCATTAGCTTCACATATTAAAGTTAATTAACCTTCTTCATCTTACTGAAGTTGGAATAAAGCCAAAACGGCAGTGCATTTGGAAAATTCCAGAATTTTTTATTTAGGTATAAAACCGATTTTCTTGCATGTACACATTTAGAAATCCATATCAAATTGCCACAAATCATTAGCTTTACATATTAAAGTTAATTAACCTTCTTCGTCTTACTCAAGTTGACATAAAGCCAAAACGACAGTGCATTTGGAAAAATTCCATAATTTTACATTTAGGTATAAAACCGATTTTCTTGCATATACACATTTAGAAAAACATATCAAGTTGCTTCAAATCATTAACTACATATATTAAAGTTAATTTACCTTTTTCATCTTACCAAAGTTGACATAAAGCCATAACGGCAGTGCATTTGGAAAAATTCCAGAATTTTACATTTAGGTATAAAACCGATTTTCTTGCATATACACATTTAGAAATCCATATCAAGTTGCTTTAAAAACATTAGCTTCACATATTAAAGTTAATTAACCTTCTTCATCTTACAAAAGTTGGCATAAAGCCATAACGGCAGTGCATTTGGAAAAAAATCCACAATTTTACATTTAGGTATAAAACCGATTTTCTTGCATGTACACATTTAGAAATCCATATCAAGTTGCTTTAAATCATTAGCTTCACATATTAAAGTTAATTAACCCTCTTCATCTTGCTCAAGTTGACATAAAGCCATAACGGCAGTGCATTTGGAAAAAGTCCACAATTTTACATTTAGGTATGAAACCGATTTTCTTGCATATACACATTTGGAAATCCATATGAAGTTGTTTCAAATCATTAACTTAACATATTAAAATTAATTAAATTTCCTCAACTAACAGAAGTTGGCATAAAGCCAGAACAGCATTTGCAAAAAATCCAGAATTTTACATTTAGGTAGGAAACCGATTTTCTTGCATGTACAAATTTAGATATCCACAAAGAATTGCTTCAAATCATTAGCTTCACATATCAAAGTTAATTAACCTTCTTCATCTTACTCAAGTTGACATAAAGCCATAACGGCAGTGCATTTGGAAAAATTCCACAATCTTATATTTAGCAATGCATATCGACTTGCTTCAAATCATATTTAAGCGAATAAACTTTTTTTCATTTTACTGAAGTTGACATAAGGACATAACGACAGCGCATTTGGAAGAATTCGAAGTTGCTTCAAATCATTAGCTTAACATATTAAAGTTAATTAACCCTCATCATCTTACTCATGCTGACATAAAGCCATGACGGCAGTGCATTTGGAAAAAAAATCCCTAAGTTCACATTTAGCTATAAAATCGATTTTCTTGGATGTACACATTTAGAAATCCACAACGAATTGCTTTAAATCATTAGCTTCACATATTAAAGTTAATTAACCCTCATCATCTTACTCAAGTTGACATAAAGCCATAACGGCAGTGCATTTGGAAAAAAATCCATAATTTTACATTTAGGTATAAAACCGATTTTCTTGCATGTACACATTTAGAAATCCATATCAAATTGCTTCAAATCATTAACTTCATATATCAAAGTTAATTAACGCTAACCATCTTACTCAAGTTGGCATAAAGCCATAACAACAGTGCATTTGGAAAAATTCCACAATTTTACATTTAGGTATAAAACCGATTTTCCTGCATTTAACATTTAGCAATCCATATCGAGTTGCTTCAAATCATTAACTTTACATATTAAAGTTAATTATCTCTCTTCATCTTACTAAAGTTGATATAAAACCATAACGGCAGTGTATTTGGAGAAATTCCATAATTTTACATTTATGTATAAAACCGATTTTCTTGCATATACACATTTGGCAATCTATGTTGAATTGCTTCAAATCATTAGCTTCACATATTGCAGTTAATTACCCTTCTTCATCTTACAGAAGTTGGCATAAAACCAAAACGACAGTGCATTTGGAAAAATTCCACAATTTTACATTTAGGTATAAAACCGATTTTCTGCATATACACATTTAGAAATCCACAACGAATTGCTTTAAATCATTAGCTTCACATATTAAAGTTAATTAACCTCACCATCTTACTCAAGTTGGCATAAAGCCAAAACGGCAGTGCATTTGGAAAATTCCACAATTTTGCATTAAGGTATAAAACCGACTTTCTTGCATGTACACATTTAGAAATCCACATCGAATTGCCTTAAATCATTAGCTTAACACATTAAATTTAATTAACCTTCTTCATCTTACTCAAGTTGACATAAAGCCATAACGGCAGTGCATTTGGAAAAAATTCCATAATTTTTCATTTGGGTACAACACCGATTTTCTTGCATGTACACATTTAGAAATCCATATCAAGTTGCATTCAAATCATTAGCTTAACATATTAAAGTTAATTAACCTTCTTCATCTTACAGAAGTTGGCATAAAGCCATAATGTCAGTGCAATGGAAAAAAATTCCACAATTTTACATTTAGGTATAAAACCGATTTTCTTGCATGTACACATTTAGAAATCCATATCAAGTTGCTTCAAATCATTAACGTCACATATTAAAGTTAATTAACCTTCGTCATCTTACAGAAGTTGGCATAAAGCCAAAACGGCAGTGCATTTGGAAAAAATCCACAATTTTACATTTAGGTATAAAACCGATATTCTTACATATACACATTTAGAAATCCATATCGAATTGCTTCAAATCATTAGATTCACATATTAAAGTTAATTTACCTTCTTCATCTTACAGAAGTAGGCATAAAGCCAAAACGGCAGTGCATTTGAAAAATTCCACAATTTTGCATTTAGGTATAAAATCGATTTTCTTGCACGTAAACATTTAGAAATCCATAACGAATTGCTTTAAATCATTAGCTTCACATATTAAAGTTAATTAACCTTCATCATCTTACTCAAGATGACATAAAGAAATGACCGCAGTGCATTTGGAAAAAAAATCCAGAATTTTACATTTAGGTATAAAACCGATTTTCTTGCATGTACACATTTAGAAATCCATATCGAGTTGCTTCAAATCATTAACGTCACATATTAAAGTTAATTAACCTTCTTCATCTTACTAAAGTTGGTATAAAGCTATAACGGCAGTGTATTTGGAAAAAATTCCATAATTTTACATTTAGGTATAAACCGACTTTCTGGCATGTACACATTTAGAAATCCATATCAAGTTGCATCAAATCATTAGCTTAACATATTAAAGTTAATTAACCTTCTTCATCTTACAGAAGTTGGCATAAAGCCATGTCGGCAGTGCATTTGGAAAAAATTCCACAATTTTACATTTAGGTATAAAACCGATTTTCTTGCATATACACCTTTAGAAATCCATATCGAATTGCTTTAAATCATTAACTTCACATATTAAAGTTAATTAACCTTCGTCATCTTACTGAAGTTGGCATAAAGCCAAAACGGTAGTGCATTTGGAAAAATTCCACAATTTTACATTTAGGTATAAAACCGATTTTCCAGCATATACACATTTAGAAATCCACAACGAATTGCTTTAAATCATTAGCTTTACATATTAAAGTTAATTAACCCTCATCATCTTACTCAAGTTGACATAAAGCCATAACGGCAGGCAGTGCATTAGGAAAACTCCAGAATTTTACATTTAGGTATAAAATCGATTTTCTTGCATGTACACATTTATAAATCCATATCGAGTTGATTCAAATCATTAACGTCACATATTAAAGTTAATTAACCTTCTTCATCTTACTAAAGTTGGTATAAAGCCATAACGGCAGTGCATTTGGAAAAAATTCCATAATTTTACATTTAGTTATAAAACCAACTTTCTTGCATGTACACATTTAGAAATCCATATCAATATGCTTCAAATCATTAGCTTCACATATTAAAGTTAATTAACTTTCTTCATCTTACTAAAGTTGGCATAAAGCCAAAACGGTAGTGCATTTGGAAAAAATTCCACAATTTAACATTTAGGTATAAAACCGATTTTCTTGCATGTACACATTTAGAAATCCATATCAAGTTGCTTCAAATCATTAACTTCACATATTAAAGTTAATTAACCTTCACTATCTTATTTAAGTTGACATAAGACCATAACGGCAGTGCATTTGGAAAAAAATCCAAATTTTACATTTAGGTATAAAACCGACTTTCTTGCATATACACATTTAGATATCCATACTAAATTTCCTCAAATCATTAACTTCACATATTAAAGTTAATTAACCTTCTTCATCTTACAGAAGTTGGCATAAAACCAAAACGGCAGTGCATTTGGAAAAATTCCACAATTTTACATTTAGGTATAAAACCGATTTTCTTGCATATACACATTTAGAAATCCATAACGAATTGCTTTAAATCATTAGCTTCACATATTAAAGCTAATTAATCTTCTTCATCTTACTGATGTTGGCAGAAAGCCAAAACGGCAGTGCATTTGGAAAAATTCCATAATTTTACATTTAGGTATAAAACCGATTTTCTTGCATGTACACATTTAGAAATCCATACCGAGTTTCTTCAAATCATTAACTTCACATATTAAAGTTAACTAACTTTCTTCATCTTACTAAAGTTGACATAAAGCCATAACGGCAGTGTATTTGGAAAAATTTCATATTTTCGCATTTAGGTATAAAACCGATTTTCCTGCATAATATGCACATATTTAGAAATCCATATCAAGTTGCTTCAAATCATTAACTTTAACATATTAAAGTTAATTAACCTTCTTCATCTTACTAGAAGTTGGCATAAAGCCAAAACGGCAGTGCATTTGGAAAAAATTCCACATTTATACATTTAGGTATAAATCCGATTTTCTTGCATGTACACATTTAGAAATCCATATCAAGTTGCTTCAAATCATTAGCCAAACATATTAAAATAAAATAACCCTTATCATCTTACTTAAGTTGACATAAAGCCATAACGGCAGTGCATTTGGAAAAATTCCACAATTTTACATTTAGGTATAAAACCGACTTCTTGCATGTACACATTTAGAAATCCATATGAAGTTGCTTCAAATCATTAACTTAACATATTAAAGTTAATTAACTTTCTTCATCTTACTAAAGTTGGCATAAAGCCAAACGGCAGTGCATTTTAAAATAATTCCATAATTTTTAATTTAGGTATAAAACCGATTTTCTTGCATAGTCGCTTTTCGAAATCCATATCAAGTTTTTTCAAATCATTAGCTTTACATATTAAAGTTAATAAGCCCTCACCATCTTACTAAAGTTGGCATAAAGCCAAACGGCAGTGCATTTGGAAAAATTCTAGAACTTTACATTTAGGTATAAAACCGATTTTCTTGCATGTACACACATTTAGAAATCCATATCGTTGCCTTAAAATCATTAAAATATTAAAGTTAATTAACCCCCATCGTCTTACTCAAGTGGACATAAGACCATAACGGCAGTGCATTTGGAAGAATTCCACAATCTTATACTAAGGTATAAAATCGATTTTCTTGTTTATACACATTTAGAAATCCATAAAAATTGCTTCAAATCATTAACTTTACATATTAAAGTTAATTTACTTTCTTCATCTTACTAAAGTTGACATAAAGCCATAACGGCAGTGCATTTGGAAAAATTCCACAATTTTACATTTAAATAAAACCGATTTTCTTTGCATATACAAATCATTATTATAAATTAATATCAAGTTGAAGCCAAATTAATGTGTATATCATTTAAAAATTTACGGTTTTATACCTAAATGTAAAAATTGTTAATTAACCTATCCGTTATCATCTTATGTCAACTTTTACAGTAATAAAAGGGTTTACGGCAGTGCATTTGGAAAAATTCAGCAATTTTACATTTATGTATAAAACCGACTTTCTTGAATGTACACATTTGGAAATAAATATAAAATTGCTTCAAATCATTAACTTTACATATTTAAGTTAATTAATCTTCTTTAACTTACAGAAAATGGCACAAAGCCAAAACGACAGAGCATTGGGAAAAATTACAGAAATTAACATTTAGGTATAAAACCGATTTTTTGCATGTACACATTTTTTTAAAAATATATTCATGGTTTACGTCAAATTGATTAAGATGATTAAGGATTTATTAAATATGTTAATTAAACTTGATATCATCTTACTAAATTTGTACAGGCAAAGAAAACGGCAGTGCATTTTGGAAAAACGTTCCAAATTTTACATTTAGGTATAAAACCGACCTTCTGGCATGTACACATTTAGAAATCCATGTCAAGTTGCTTCAAATCATTAGCTTCACATATTAAAGTTAAATAACCTTCTTCATCTTACAGAAGTTGGCATAAAGAAAATGGCAGTGCATTTGGAAAATTCCAGAATTTTACATTTAGGTATAAAACTGACTTTCTTGCATGTACACATTTAGAAATCCATGCCAAGTTGCTTCAAATCATTAGCTTTACATATTAAAATTAATTAACCCTCTTCATCTTACCGAAGTTGGCATAAAGAAAACGGCAGTGCATTTGGAAAATTCCAAAATTTTACATTTACGTATAAAACTGACTTTCTTGCATGTACACTTTTAGAAATCCATATCGAGTTGCCTCAAATCATTAAATTCACATAATAAAGTTAATAACCCTCACCATTTTATTCAAGTTGACATAAGACAATAACGGCAGTGCATTTGAAAAATTCCAGAATTTTACATTTAGGTAAAAAAAATAATTATTTTTTTTCATTGATTTAAAATCCATATCAAGAAAAAATCATTTTTTCGCAAAAATATTAAATTTCAAACCGTTCATCTTTTAAACGGTTGGGTTTACAAAAGCATAAACGAGACCATTTGGAAATTCAATTCCTACAAAACCTACATTTAACAAACCGATATTTTTTGCATGTAGTTTAAGCGAATATATCAATTTTTCTCAAATAAGAACTTTCAATATTAAAACCGTTAATTAACCTTCCCGTTACATTAAAAACTCATATTTGGAGAGGCATAAGGTGTCCATAAACCTATTTTTGCGAGTGCAACTTTCTTCATTGAAAAAAAAAAATAGAATTTTTTTAGGTAATCAAACCGATTTTCTTGCATACACATTTGGAAATCTATATCAATGGCTTCAAATCATTAGCTTCACATATTAAAGTTGATTAAACTTCTTCATCTTACAGAAGTTGGCATAAAACCAAAACGACAGTGCATTTGGAAAAATTCCACAATTTTACATTTAGGTATAAAACCGATTTTCTTGCATATACACATTTAGAAATCCACAACGAATTGCTTTAAATCATTAGCTTCACATATTAAAGTTAATTAATCCTCATCATCTTACTCAAGCGTGCATAAAATTTTACATTTATGTATAAAACCGATTTTCCAGCATATACACATTTAGAAATCCACAACGAATTGCTTCAAATCATTAGGTTCCCATATTAAAGTTAAATAACCCTCATCATCTTACTCAAGTTGACATAAGGCCATAACGACAGTGCATTTGGAAAAAAATCCATAATTTTACATTTAGGTATAAAACCGACTTTCTTGCATATTCACATTTAGCAATCCATATCGAGTTGATTCAAATCATTAACGTCACATATTAAAGTTAATTAAATTTCTTCATCTTACTAAAGTTGCCATAAAGCCATAACGGCAGTGTATTTGATAAAAAAAATCTAAAATTTTACATTTAGGTATAAAACCGATTTTCTTGCACGTACACATTTAGAAATCCATATCAAATTGCTACAAATCATTAGCTTCACATATAAAAGTTAATTAACTTTCTTCATCTCACAAAAGTTTGCATAAAGCCATAACGGCAGTGCATTTGGAAAAAATTCCACAATTTTACATTTAGGTATAAAACCGACTTTCTTGCATGTACACATTTAGAAATCCATATCAAGTTGATTCAAATCATTAGCCTCACATATTAAAGTTAATTAACCTTCTTCATCTTACCGAAATGGGCATAAAAAGAAAACGGCAGTGCATTTGGAAAAATTCCAGAATTTTACATTTAGGTATAAAACCGATTTTCTTGCATGTACACATTTAGAAATCCATATCAAGTTGCCTCAAATCATTAGCTTTACATATTAAAGTTAATTAACCTTCTTCATCTTACAGAAGTTGGCATAAAACCAAAACGACAGTGCATTTGGAAAAATTCCACAATTTTACATTTAGTTATAAAACCGATTTTCTTGCATGTACACATTTAAAAATCCATATCAAGTTGCTTCAAATTATTAAATTCACATATTAAAGTAAATTAACTTTCTTCACCTTACAAAAGTTGGCATAAAGCCAAAACCCCGAATGCATTTGGAAAAATTCCACAATTTTCCATTAAGGTATAAAACCGAATTTCTGGCATGTACACATTTAGAAATCCATATCAAGTTGCTTCAAATCATGAGCGTGACATATTCAAGATAATTAACCTTCGTGATCTTACAAAAGTTGACATAAAACCAAAACGGCAGTGCATTTGGAAAAATTCCAGAATTTTACATTTAGGTATAAAACCGACTTTCTTGCATGTACACATTTAGAAATCCATATCAAGTTGCCTCAAATCATTAGCTTAACATTTTAAAGTTAACTAACCTTCATCATCTTACTGAAGTTGGCATAAGGCCATAACGACAGTGCTTTTGGAAAACAATTCGATAATTTAACATTTAGGTATAAAACCGATTTTCTTGCATGTACACATTTAGAAATCCATACCGAGTTGCTTCAAATCATTAGCTTTACATATTAAAGTTAATTAACTTTCTTCATCTTACTAAAGTTGGCATAAAGCCATAACAGCAGCGCATTTGGAAAAATTCCAGAATTTTACATTTAGGTATAAAACCGATTTTTTTGCATGTACACATTTAGAAATCCATATCAAGTTGATTCAAATCATTAAATTCACATATTAAAGTTAATTAACCTTCTTCATCTTACTAAAGTTGGCATAAAGCCAAAACGGCAGTGCATTTGGAAAAATTCCAAAATTTTACATTTAGGTATAAAACCGATTTTCTTGCATATACACATTTAGAAATCCATATCAAGTTGCTTTAAATCATTAGCTTAACATATTAAAGTTAATTAACCTTCGTCATCTTACTCAAGTTGGCATAAAGCCAAAACGACAGTGCATTTGGAAAAATTGCAGAACTTTACATTTAGGTAAAAAACCGATTTTCTTGCATTTAAACATTTAGAAATCCATATCACGTTGCTTCAAATCATTAACGTCACATATTAAAGTTAATTAACAATCTTCATCTTACTAAAGTTGGCATAAAGCCATAACGGAAGTTCATTTGGAAAAATTCCGTAATTTTACATTTAGGTATAAAACCGATTTTCCTGCATTTAAACATTTAGAAATCCATATCAAGTTGCTTCAAATCATTAGCTTAACATATTAAAATTAATTAACCTTCGTCATCTTACAGAAGTTGGCAATAAAGCCAAAACGGCAGTGCATTTGGAAAAATTCCATAATTTTACATTTAGGTATAAAACCGACTTTCCTGCATGCACACATTTAGAAATCCATATCAACTTACTTCAAATCAGTAGCTTAACATATTAAAGTTAATTTACTTTCTTCATCTTACAGAAGTTGGCATAAAGCCAAAACGGCAGTGCATTTGGAAAAATTCCAAAATTTTACATTTAGGTATAAAACCGATTTTCTTGCATTTAAACATTTAGAAATCCATATCAAGTTGCTTCAAATCATTAGCTTAACATATTAGAGTTAGTTAACTTTCGTCATCTTACTAAAGTTGACATATAGAAATAACGGCAGTGCATTTGCAAAAATCCAGAATTTTACATTAAAGTATAAAACCGATTTTCCTGCATTTAAACATTTAGAAATCCATATCGAGTTTATTCAAATCATTAACGTCACATATTCAAGTTAATTAACTTTCTTCATCTTACCGAAGTTGTTGTCATAAAGCCATAACGGCAGTGCATTTAGAAAAATTCCACAATTTTACATTTAGGAATAAAACCGATTTTCCTGCATTTAAACATTTAGAAATCCATATCAAGTTGCTTCAAATCATTAGCTCAACATATTAAAGTTAATTAACATTCGTCATCTTACAGAAGTTCGCATAAAGCAAAACGGCAGTGCATTTGGAAAAATTCCATAATTTTACATTTAGGTATAAAACCGACTTTCTTGCATGTACACATTTAGAAATCCATATCAAGTTGCTTCAAATCATTAGGTTTACAAATTAAAGTTAATTAACTTTCTTCATCTTACTAAAGTTGACATAATGCCATAACGGCAGAGCATTTGGAAAAATTCCATAATTTTACATTTAGGTATAAAACCGATTTTCCTGCATTTAAACATTTAGAAATCCATATCAAGTTTCTTCAAATCATTAACGTCACATATTCAAGTTAATTAACTTTCTTCATCTTACTAAAGTTGTCATAAAGCCATAACGGCAGTGCATTTGAAAAATTCCACAATTTTACATTTAGGAATAAAACCGATTTTCCTGCATTTAAACATTTAGAAATCCATATAAAGTTGCCTTAAATCATTAGCTTAACATATTAAAGTTAATTAACCCTCTTCATCTTACTCAAGTTGGCATAAAGCCAAAACGGCAGTACATTTGGAAAAATTCCATAATTTTACATTTAGGTATAAAACCGACTTTCTTGCATTTACACATTTAGAAATCCATATCACGTTGCTTCAAATCATTAAATTTACATATTAAAGTTAATTAACTTTCTTCATCTTACTAAAGTTGACATAAAGCCATAACGGCAGTGTATTTGGAAAAATTCCACAATTTTACATTTAGGTATAAAACCGATTTTTCTGCATTTAAACATTTAGAAATCCATATCAAGTCGCTTCAAATCAGTAGCTTAACATATTAAAATTAATTAACATTCGTCATCTTACAGAAGTTGGCATAAAGCCAAAACGGCAGTGCATTTGGAAAAATTCCATAATTTTACATTTAGGTATAAAACCGACTTTCTTGCATGCACACATTTAGAAATCCATATCGAGTTGATTCAAATTATTAAATTCACATATTAAAGTTAATTAATTTCTTCATCTTACTGACAGTTGGCATAAACCAAGACGGCAGTGCATTTGGAAAAAATTCCATAATTTTACATTTAGGTATAAAACCGACTTTCTTGCATGCACACATTTAGAAATCCATATCAAGTTGTTTCAAATCATTAAATTCACATATTAAAGTTAATTAACTTTCTTCATCTTACTAAAGTTGGCATAAAGCCATAACGGTAATGCATTTGGAAAAATTCCACAATTTTACATTTAGGTATAAAACCGATATTATGGAATGAACACATTTAGAAATCCATGTCAAGTTGCTTCAAATCATTAGCTTCACATATTAAAGTTAATTAATTAACCCTCACCATCTTACTCAAGTTGACATAAGACCATAAAGGCAGTGCATTTGGAAAAAATTCCATAATTTTACATTTAGGTATAAAACCGACTTTCCTGCATGCACACATTTAGAAATCCATATCAAGTTTATTCAAATCATTAACGTCACATATTC
>NW_026089674.1:0-82346 GCF_024586455.1 Bactrocera neohumeralis | reverse complement strand
CTCTATGACAACTCAATAAAATCAAAACGGCTAATTTGCATAAATATGTAAAGTTCATCTACGTACAACTCTATGACAACTCCAATAACATCAAAACGGCTAATTTGCATAAATATGTAAAGTTCATATTTTTACGCATCTTGATATCGATTGCATAATATGTATGTATCAAAAAATCAATTTTACATCTTAATTTAAGATTGTAAAGTTGTTCCAAATACACTGTCGCTATTGCTATAGAACAACTCTATGACAACTCCAATAACATCAAAACGGCTAATTTGCATAAATATGTAAAGTTCATATTTTTACGCATCTTGATATCGATTGCATAATATGTATGTACCAAAAAATCAATTTTACATCTTAATTTAAGATTGTAAAATTGTTCCAAATACACTGTCGCTATTGCTATAGAACAACTCTGTGACAACTCCAATTGCATCAAAACGGCTAATTTGCATAAATATGTAAAGTTCATATTTTACGCATCTTGATATCGATTGCATAATATGTATGTACCAAAAAATCAATTTTACATCTTAATTTAAGATTGTAAAATTGTTCCAAATACATTGTCGCTATTGCTATAGAACAACTCTGTGACAACTCCAATAACATCAAAACGGCTAATTTGCATAAATATGTAAAGTTCATATTTTTACGCATCTTGATATCGATTGCATAATATGTATGTACCAAAAAATCAATTTTACATCTTAATTTAAGATTGTAAAATTGTTCCAAATACACTGTCGCTATTGCTATAGAACAACTCTATGACAACTCCAATAACATCAAAACGGCTAATTTGCATAAATATGTAAAGTTCATATTTTTACGCATCTTGATATCGATTGCATAATATGTATGTACCAAAAAATCAATTTTACATCTTATCTTAAGATTGTAAAATTGTTCAAATTGTCGCTATTGCTATAGAACAACTCTATGACAACTCAATAACATCAAAACGGCTAATTTGCATAAATATGTAAAGTTCATATTTTTACGCATCTTGATATCGATTGCATAATATGTATGTACCAAAAAATCAATTTTACACCTTAATTTAAGATTGTAAAATTGTTCCAAATACACTGTCGCTATTGCTATAGAACAACTCTATGACAACTCCAATAACATCAAAACGGCTAATTTGCATAAATATGTAAAGTTCATATTTTTACGCATCTTGATATCGATTGCTTAATGTGTATGTACCAAAAAATCAATTTTAAACCTTAATTTAAGATTGTAAATTGTTCCAAATACACTGTCGCTATTGCTATAGAACAACTCTATGACAACTCCAATAACATCAAAACGGCTAATTTGCATAAATATGTAAAGTTCATATTTTTACGCAACTTGATATCGATTGCATAATATGTATGTACCAAAAAATCAATTTTACATCTTAATTTAAGATTGCAAAATTGTTCCAAATACACTGTCGCTATTGCTATAGAACAACTCTGTGACAACTCCAATAGCATCAAAACGGCTAATTTGCATAAATATGTAAAGTTCATATTTTTACGCATCTTGATATCGATTGCATAATGTGTATGTACCAAAAAATCAATTTTACACCTTATATTAAGATTTAAAGTTGTTCCAAATACACTGTCGCTATTGCTATAGAACAACTCTATGACAACTCCAATAACATCAAAACGGCTAATTTGCTTAAATATGTAAAGTTCATATTTTTACGCAACTTAATATCGATTGCTTAATGTGTATGTATCAAAAAATCAATTTTACATCTTAATTTAAGATTGTAAATTTGTTCCAAATACACTGTCGCTATTGCTATAGAACAACTCTATGACAAGTCCAATTAAAATCAAAACGGCTAATTTGCATAAATATGTAAAGTTCATATTTTTACGCATCTTGATATCGATTGCATAATATGTGTGTACCAAAAAATCAATTTTACACCTTAATTTAAGATTGCAAAGTTGTTCCAAATACACTGTCGCTATTGCTATAGAACAACTCTATGACAACTCCAATAACATCAAAAGGCTAATTTGCATAAATATGTAAAGTTCATATTTTTACGCATCTTGATATCGATTGCATAATATGTATGTACCAAAAAAATCAATTTTAAATCTTAATTTAAGATTGTAAAATTGTTCCAAATACATTGTCGCTATTGCTATAGGACAACTCTGTGACAACTCCAATAACATCAAAACGGCTAATTTGCATAAATATGTAAAGTTCATATTTTTACGCATCTTGATATCGATTGCATAATATGTATGTACCAAAAATCAATTTTATATCTTAATTTAAGATTGTGAAATTGTTCCAAATACACTGTCGCTATTGCTATAGAACAACTCTATGACAACTCCAATAACATCAAAACGGCTAATTTGCATAAATATGTAAAGTTCATATTTTTACGCATCTTGATATCGACTGCATAATGTGTATGTACCAAAAAATCAATTCTACACCTTAATTTAAGATTGTTAAATTGTTCCAAATACACTGTCGCTATTGCTATAGAACAACTCTATGACAACTCAATAACATCAAAACGGCTAATTTGCATAAATATGTAAAGTTCATATTTTTACGCATCTTGATATCGATTGCATAATATGTATGTACCAAAAATCAATTTTACGCCTTAATTTAAGATTGTTAAATTGCTCCAAATACACTGTCGCTATTGCCATAGAACAACTCTATGACAACTCCAATAACATCAAAACGGCTAATTTGCATAAATATGTAAAGTTCATATTTTTACGCATCTTGATATCGATTGCATAATATGTATGTACCAAAAAATCAATTTTACATCTTAATTTAAGATTGCAAAGTTGTTCCAAATACACTGTCGCTATTGCTATAGAACAACTCTGTGACAACTCCAATAACATCAAAACGGCTAATTTGCCTAAATATGTAAAGTTCATATTTTTACGCATCTTGATATCGATTGCATAATATGTATGTACCAAAAAATCAATTTACACCTTAATTTAAGATTGTAAATTGTTCCAAATACACTGTCGCTATTGCTATAGAACAACTCTATGACAACTCAATAACATCAAAACGGCTAATTTGCATAAATATGTAAAGTTCATATTTTTACGCATCTTTATATCGATTGCATAATATGTATGTATCAAAAAATCAATTTTACATCTTAATTTAAGATTGCAAAGTTGTTCAAATACACTGTCGCTATTGCTATAGAACAACTCTGTGACAACTCCAATAGCATCAAAACGGCTAATTTGCATAAATATGAAAAGTTCATATTTTTACGCATCTTGATATCGATTGCATAATATGTATGTACCAAAAATCAATTTTACATCTTAATTTAAGATTGCAAAGTTGTTCCAAATACACTGTCGCTATTGCTGTAGAACAACTCTATGACAACTCCAATAACATCAAAACGGCTAATTTGCATAAATATGTAAAGTATCGATTGCATTGCATAATGTGTATGTACCAAAAAATCAATTTTACACCTTAATTTAAGATTGCAAATTGTTCCAAATACACTGTCGCTATTGCTATAGAACAACTCTGTGACAACTCCAATAACATCAAAACGGCTAATTTGCATAAATATGTAAAGTTCATATTTTTAAGCATCTTGATATCGATTGCATAATATGTATGTACCAAAAATCATTTTTACATCTTAATTTAAGATTGTAAAATTGTTCCAAATACACTGTCGCTATTGCTATAGAACAACTCTATGACAACTCAATAAAATCAAAACGGCTAATTTGCATAAATATGTAAAGTTCATATTTTTACGCATCTTAATATCGATTGCATAATATGTATGTACCAAAAAATCAATTTTACACCTTAATTTAAGATTGCAAAGTTGTTCCAAATACACTGTCGCTATTGCTATAGAACAACTCTGTGACAACTCCAATAACATCAAAACGGCTAATTTGCATAAATATGTAAAGTTCATATTTTTATGCATCTTGATATCGATTGCATAATATGTATGTACGAAAAATCAATTTTACATCTTAATTTAAGATTGTAAAATTGTTCCAAATACACTGTCTACATGCTAGTAGAACAACTCTAATGTGTCCAATAACATCAAAAAGAGGTAATTTGCAGAAATATGTAAATTCATATTTTTACGCATCTTGATATCGATTGCATAATATGTATGTAAAAAAAAATCAATTTTACACCTTATATTAAGATTTCAAAGTTGTTCCAAATACACTGTCGCTATTGCTATAGAACAACTCTGTGACAACTTCAATAGCATCAAAACGGCTTTTGCATAAATATGTAAGTTCATATTTTTACGCATATTGAAATCGATTGCATAATATGTATGTACCAAAAATCAATTTTACACCTTAATTTAAGATTGCAAATACACTGTCGCTATTGCTATAGGGCAACTCTATGACAACTCCAATAACATCAAAACGGCTAATTTGCATAAATATGTAAAGTTCATATTTTTACGCATCTTGATATCGATCGCATAATATGTATGCACCAAAAAATCAATTTTACATCTTAATTCAAGATTGTAAAATTGTTCCAAATACACTGTCGCTATTGCTATAGAACAACTCTATGACAACTCCAATAACATCAAAACGGCTAATTTGCATAAATATGTAAAGTTCATATTTTTACGCAGCTTGATATCGATTGCATAATATTTATGCACCAAAAAATCACTTTTACTCCTTTATTTAAAACTGCAAAGTTGTTCAAAATACACTGTCGCTATTACTATAGAACAACTCTATGACAACTCCAATAACATCAAAACGGCTAATTTGCATAAATATGTAAAGTTCATATTTTTACGCATCTTGATATCGATTGCATAAGTTGTATGTACCAAAAAATCAATTTTACATCTTAATTTAAGATTGTAAAGTTGTTCCAAATACATTGTCGCTTTTGCTATGCGACACCTCTATGACAACTCCAATAGCACCAAAACGGGTAATTTGCATAAATATGTAAAGTTCATATTTTTCGCATCTTGATATCGATTGCATAATATGTATTTACCAGAAAATCATTTTAACATCTTAATTTAAGATTGTAAAATTGTTCCAAATACATTGTCGCTATAGCTATAGAACAACTCTATGACAACTCCAATAAAATCAAAACGGCTAATTTGCATAAATATGTAAAGTTCATATTTTTACGCATCTTGATATCGATTGCATAATGTGTGTATGTACCAAAAAATCAATTTACACCTTAATTTAAGATTGTTAAATTGTTCCAAATACATTGTCGCTATTGCTATAGGACAACTCTATGACAACTCCAATAACATCAAAACAGCTAATTTGCATAAATATGTAAAGTTCATATTTTTACGCATCTTGATATCGATTGCATAATATGTATGTACCAAAAAATCAATTTACACCTTATATTAAGATGTCAAAGTTGTTCCAAATACACTGTCATTGCTATAGAACAACTCTATGACAACTCCAATAGTATCAAAAGGGTAATTTGCATAAATATGTAAAGTTCATATTTTTACGCATCTTGATATCGATTGCATAATATGTATGTATCAAAAAATCAATTTTACATCTTAATTTACGATTGCAAAATTGTCTATGACAACTCCAATTAAAATCAGAACGTCTAATGTGCCTAAATATGTAAAGTTCATATTTTTACGCATTTTGATATCGATTGCATAATATGTATGTACCAAAAAATCAATTTTACATCTTAATTTAAGATTGTAAAGTGTTCCAAATACACTGTCGCTATTGCTATAGAACAACTCTGTGACAACTCCAATAACTTCAAAAAGGGTAATTAGCATAAATATGTAAAGTTCATATTTTTACGCAACTTGATATCGATTGCTTAATGTGTATGTATCAAAAAATCAATTTTACACCTTAATTTAAGATTGTAAAATTGTTCCAAATACACTGTCGCTATTGCTATAGAACAACTCTATGACAACTCAATAACATCAAAACGGCTGTAGTTATCAAAAATATGTAAAGTTCATATTTTACGCATCTTGATATCGATTGCTTAATGTGTATGTATGTACCAAAAAGTCAATTTTACACCTTAATTTAAGATTGTTAAATTGTTCCAAATACACTGTCGCTATTGCTATAGAACAACTCTATGACAACTCAATAACATCAAAACGGCTAATTTGCATAAATATGTAAAGTTCATATTTTTACGCATCTTGATATCGATTGCTTAATGTGGTTGTATCAAAAAATCAATTTTACATCTTAATTTAAGATTGTTAAAGTGTTCCAAATACACTGTCGCTATTGCTATAGAACAACTCTGTGACAACTCCAATAAAATCAAAACGGCTAATTTGCATAAATATGTAAAGTTCATATTTTGACGCATCTTGATATCGATTGCATAATATGTATGTACCAAAAAATCAATTTTACATCTTAATTTAGGATTGCTAAGTTGTTCCAAATACACTATCGCTATTGCTATTGGGCAACTCTATGACAACTCCAATAACATCAAAACGATTAATTAGCAAAAATATGTAAAGTTCATATTTTTACGCATCTTGATATCGATTGCATAATATGTATGTACCAAAAAATCAATTTTACATCTTAATTTAAGATTGTGAAATTGTTCCAAATACACTGTCGCTATTGCTATAGAACAACTCTGTGACAACTCCAATAGCATCAAAACGGCTAATTTGCAAAAATATGTAAAGTTCATATTTTTACGCAACTTGATATCGATTGCTTAATGTGTAAGTATCGAAAAATCGATTCTACACCTTAATATAAGATTATAAAATTGTTCCAAATACAATGTCGCTATTGCTATAGAACAACTCTATGACAACTCCAATAACATCAAAACGGCTAATTTGCATAAATATGTAAAGTTCATATTTTTACGCATCTTGATATCGATTGCATAATATGTATGTACTAAAAATCAATTTTACATCTTAATTTAAGATTGTAAAGTTGTTCCAAATACACTGTCGCTATTGCTATTTTTGAACAACTCTGATGACAACTCAATAACATCAAAACGGCTAATTTGCATAAATATGTAAAGTTCATATTTTTACGCATCTTGATATCGATTGCATAATATGTATGTACCAAAAATCAATTTTACATCTTAATTTAAGATTGCAAATTGTTCCAAATACACTGTCGCTATTGCTATAGAACAACTCTATGACAACGCCAATAGCAGCAAAACGGCTAATTTGAATAAATATGTAAAGTTCATATTTTTACGCATCTTGATATCGATTGCATAATATGTATGTACCAAAAATCAATTTTACATCTTAATTTAAGATTGTAAATTGTTCCAAATACATCTTCGCTAATGCTATAGAACAACTCTGTGACAACTCCAATAGCATCAAAACGGCTAATTTGCATAAATATGTAAAGTTCATATTTTTACGCATCTTGATATCGATTGCATAATATGTATGTACCAAAAAATCAATTTTACACCTTAATTTAAGATTGTTAAATTGTTCCAAATACACTGTCGCTATTGCTATAGAACAACTCTATGACAACTCAATAACATCAAAACGGCTAATTTGCATAAATATGTAAAGTTCATATTTTTACGCATCTTGATATCGATTGCATAATATGTATGTACCAAAAATCAATTTTACATCTTAATTTAAGATTTTAAAATTGTTCCAAATACACTGTCGCTATTGCTCTAGAACAACTCTATGACAACTCAATAAAATCAAAACGGCTAATTTGCCTAAATATGTAAAGTTCATATTTTTATGCATCTTGATATCGATTGCATAATATGTATGTACCAGAAAATCAATATTACATCTTAATTTAAGATTGTAAAGTTGTTCCAAATACACTGCCGCTATTGCTATAGAACAACTCTATGACAACTCCAATAACATCAAAACGGGTAATTAGCATAAATATGTAAAATTCATATTTTTACGCATCTTGATATCGATTGCATAATATGTATGTATCAAAAAATCAATTTTACATCTTAATTTAAGATTGTAAAATTGTTCCAAATACACTGTCGCTATTGCTATAGAACAACTCTATGACAACTCCAATAACATCAAAACGGCTAATTTGCATAAATATGTAAAGTTCATATTTTTACGCATCTTGATATCGATTGCATAATATGTATGTACAAAAAATCAATTTTACATCTTAATTTAAGATTGTTAAATTGTTCCAAATACACTGTCGCTATTGCTATAGAACAACTCTATGACAACTCCAATAACATCAAAACGGCGAGTTAGCATAAATATGTAAAGTTCATATTTTTACGCATCTTGATATCGATTGCTTAATGTGTATGTATCGCAAAATCGATTCTTAACCTTAAAGTTGGTCCAAATACACTGTCGCTATTGCTATAGAACAACTCTATGACAACTCCAATAACATCAAAACGGCTAATTTGCATAAATATGTAAAGTTCATATTTTACGCATCTTGATATCGATTGCATAATATGTATGTACCAAAAAATCAATTTTACATCTTAATTAAGGTTTGTAAATTTGTTCTAAATACACTGTCGCTATTGCTATAGAACAACTCTATGACAACTCCAATAACATCAAAACGGCTAATTTGCATAAATATGTAAAGTTCATATTTTTACGCATCTTGATATCGATTGCATAATATGTATGTACCAAAAAATCAATTTTACATCTTAATTTAAGATTGTAAAATTGTTCCAAATACACTGTCGCTATTGCTATAGGGCAACCCTATGACAACTCCAATAACATCAAAACGGCTAGTTGGCATAAATATGTAAAAATCATTATTTTACGCAACCTGATATCGAATGCATAATGTGTATGTATCAAAAAATCAATTTTACACCTTAATTTAAGATTGTGAAACTGTTCCAAATACACTGTCGCTATGGCTATAGAACAACTCTATGACAACTCCAATAACATCAAAACGGCTAATTTGCATAAATATGTAAAGTTCATATTTTTACGCATCTTGATATCGATTGCATAATATGTATGTACCAAAAAATCAATTATACACCTTAATTTAAGATTGTTAAATTGTTCCAAATACATTGTCGCTATTGCTATAGGACAACTCTATGACAACTCCAATAACATCAAAACGGCTAATTAGCATAAATATGTAAAGTTCATATTTTTACGCATCTTGATATCGATTGCATAATATGTATGTACCAAAAAATCAATTTTACATCTTAATTTAAGATTGTAAAATTGTTCCAAATACACTGTCGCTATTGCTATAGAACAACTCTATGACAACTCCAATAACATCAAAACGGCTAATTTGCATAAATATGTAAAGTTCATATTTTTACGCATCTTGATATCGATTGCATAATGTGTATGTATCAAAAAATCAATTTACACTTAATTTAAGATTGTGAAATTGTTCCAAATACACTGTCGCTATTGCTATAGAACAACTCTATGACAACTCCAATAACATCAAAACGGCTAATTTGCATAAATATGTAAAGTTCATATTTTTACGCATCTTGATATCGATTGCTTAATGTGTATGTATGTACTAAAAAATCAATTTTACATCTTAATTTAAGATTGTAAAATTGTTCCAAATACACTGTCGCTATTGCTATAGAACAACTCTATGACAACTCCAATAACATCAAAACGGCTAATTTGCATAAATATGTAAAGTTCATATTTTTACGCATCTTGATATCGATTGCATAATATGTATGTACCAAAAAATCAATTTTACATCTTAATTTAAGATTGTAAAATTGTTCCAAATACACTGTCGCTATTGCTATAGGACAACTCTATGACAACTCCAATAACATCAAAACGGCTAATTTGCATAAATATGTAAAGTTCATATTTTTACGCATCTTGATATCGATTGCATAATATGTATGTACCAAAAAATCAATTTTACATCTTAATTTAAGATTGCAAAATTGTTCCAAATACACTGTCGCTATTGCTATAGGAACAACTCTATGACAACTCCAATAACATCAAAACGGCTAATTAGCATAAATATGTAAAGTTCATATTTTTACGCATCTTGATATCGATTGCATAATGTGTATGTACCAAAAAATCAATTTAACGCCTTAATTTAAGATTGCAAAGTTGTTCCAAATACACTGTCGCTATTGCTATAGAACAACTCTGTGACGACTCCAATAACATCAAAACGGCTAATTTGCATAAATATGTAAAGTTCATATTTTTACGCATCTTGATATCGATTGCATAATATGTATGTATAAAAAAATCAATTTACATCTTAATTTAAGATTGTAAAAATTGTTCCAAATACACTGTCGCTATTGCTATAGGACAACTCTATGACAACTCCAATAACATCAAAACGGCTAATTTGCATAAATATGTAAAGTTCATATTTTTACGCATCTTGATATCGATTGCATAATTTGTATGTATCAAAAAATCAATTTTACATCTTAATTTAAGATTGTAAAATTGTTCCAAATACACTGTCGCTATTGCTATAGACAACTCTATGACAACTCCAATAACATCAAAACGGCTAATTAGCATAAATATGTAAAGTTCATATTTTTACGCATCTTGATATCGATTGCTTAATGTGTATGTATCGAAAAATCGATTCTACACCTTAACTTAAGATTGTGAAATTGCTCCAAAGACACTGTCGTTATGGCTATAGGACAACTCTATGACAACTCCAGTAACATCAAAACGGCTAATTAACATAAATATGTAAAGTTCATATTTTTACGCAACTTGATATCGATTGCTTAATGTGTATGTATCAAAAAATCAATTCTACACCTTAATTTAGGATTGTTAAATTGTTCCAAATACATTGTCGCTATTGCTATAGAACAACTCTATGACAACTCCAATAACATCAAAACGGCTAATTTGCATAAATATGTAAAGTTCATATTTTTACGCATCTTGATATCGATTGCATAATATGTATGCACCAAAAAATCAATTTTACATCTTAATTTAAGATTGTAAAATTGTTCCAAATACACTGTCGCTATTGCTATAGAACAACTCTATGACAACTCCAATAACATCAAAACGGCTAATTTGCATAAATATGTAAAGTTCATATTTTTACGCATCTTGATATCGATTGCATAATATGTATGTACCAAAAAATCAATTCTACACCTTAATTTAAGATTGTTAAATTGTTCCAAATACACTGTCGCTATTGCTATAGGACAACTCTATGACAACTCCAAAAACATCAAAACGGCTAATTTGCATAAATATGTAAAGTTCATATTTTTACGCAACTTGAAATCCAAAATATGTATGTACCAAGAAATCAATTTTACGTCTTAATTTAAGATTGTTAAAGTGTTCCAAATACATTGTCGCTATGGCGATAGGACATTTCTATGACAACTCCAATAGCATCAAAAAGGGTAATTAGCATAAATATGTAAAGTTCATATTTTTACGCAACTTGATATCGATTGCATAATGTGTATGTATCAAAAAATCAATTCTACACCTTAATTTAAGATTGTTATATTGTTCCAAATATACTGTCGCTATTGCTATACGACAACTCTATGACAACTCCAATAACATCAAAACGGCTAATTTGCATAAATATGTAAAGTGCATATTTTTACGCATCTTGATATTGATTGCATAATATGTATGTACCAAAAAATCAATTTTACATCTTAATTTAAGATTGTTAAATTGTTCCAAATACACTGTCGCTATTGCTATAGGACAACTCTATGACAACTCCAATAACATCAAAACGGCTAATTAGCATAAATATGTAAAGTTCATATTTTTACGCATCTTGATATCGATTGCATAATATGTATGTACTAAAAATCAATTTTACATCTTAATTTAAGATTGTAAAATTGTTCCAAATACACTGTCGCTATTGCTATAGAACAACTCTATGACAACTCCAATAACATCAAAACGGCTAATTTGCATAAATATGTAAAGTTCATATTTTTACGCAACTTGATATCGATTGCTTAATGTGTATGTATCAAAAAATTCAATTCTACACCTTAATTTAAGATTGTTAAATTGTTCCAAATACACTGTCGCTATTGCTATAGAACAACTCTGTGACAACTCCAATAACATCAAAACGGCTAATTTGCATAAATATGTAAAGTTCATTTTTTTACGCATCCTGATATCGATTGCTTAATGTGTATGTATGTACAAAAAATCAATTTTACACCTTAATTTAAGATTGCAAAGTTGTTCCAAATACACTGTCGCTATTGCTATAGTAACAACTCTGTGACAACTCCAATAGCATCAAAACGGCTAATTTGCATAAATATGTAAAGTTCATATTTTTACGCATCTTGATATCGATTGCATAATATGTATGTATGTACCAAAAAATCTATTCTACACCTTAATTTAAGATTGCAAAGTTGTTCCAAATACACTGTCGCTATTGCTATAGAACAACTCTATGACAACTCCAATAGCATCAAAACGGCTAATTTGCATAAATATGTAAAGTTCATATTTTTACGCATCTTGATATCGATTGCATAATATGTATGTACCAAAAAATCAATTTTACATCTTAATTTAAGATTGTAAAATTGTTCCAAATACACTGTCGCTATTGCTATAGAACAACTCTATGACAACTCCAATAACATCAAAACGGCTAATTTGCATAAATATGTAAAGTTCATATTTTTACGCATCTTGATATCGATTGCATAATATGTATGTATGTACCAAAAGATCAATTTTACATCTTAATTTAAGATTGTAAAATTGTTCCAAATACACTGTCGCTATTGCTATAGAACAACTCTATGACAACTCCAATAACATCAAAACGGCTAATTTGCATAAATATGTAAAGTTCATATTTTTACGCATCTTGATATCGATTGCATAATATGTGTGTACCAAAAAATCAATTTTACATCTTAATTTAAGATTGTAAAATTGTTCCAAATACACTGTCGCTATTGCTATAGAACAACTCTATGACAACTCCAATAACATCAAAACGGCTAATTTGCATAAATATGTAAAGTTAATATTTTTACGCATCTTGATATCGATTGCATAATATGTATGTATCAAAAATCAATTCTACACCTTAATTTAAGATTGTAAAATTGTTCCAAATACACTGTCGCTATTGCTATAGAACAACTCTATGACAACTCCAATAACATCAAAACGGCTAATTTGCATAAATATGTAAAGTTCATATTTTTACGCATCTTGATATCGATTGCTTAATATGTATGTATCAAAAAATCAATTTTACATCTTAATTTAAGATTGTAAAATTGTTCCAAATACACTGTCGCTATTGCTATAGGGCAACTCTATGACAACTCCAATAACATCAAAACGGCTAATTAGCATAAATATGTAAAGTTCATATTTTTACGCAACTTGGTATCGATTGCTTAATGTGTATGTATCAAAAAATCAATTCTACACCTTAATTTAAGATTGTGAAATTGTTCCAAATACACTGTCGCTATTGCTATAGGGCAACTCTATGACAACTCCCATAACAAAAAAACGGCTAATTAGCAAAAATATGTGAAGTTCATATTTTTACGCTACCTGATATCGACTGCATATTGTGTATGTATCAAAAAATCGGTTCAAGACCTTCATATAAGATTGTGAAATTGCTTTAAATACACTGTCGCTATGGCTATACGACAACTCTATGACAACTCCAATAACATCAAAACGGCTAATTAGCATAAATATGTAAAGTTCATATTTTTACGCAACTTGATATCGATTGCATAATGTGTATGTACCAAAAAATCAATTCTACACCTTAATTTAAGATTGTTAAATTGTTCCAAATACACTGTCGTTATGGCTATCCGACAACTCTATGAAAGCTAACATCAAAACGGCTAATTAGCATAAATATATGTAAAGTTCATACTTTTACGCAACTTGATTTCAATTGCTTAATGTGTATGTATCAAAAAATCAATTCTACACCTTAATTTAAGATTGTAAAATTGTTCCAAATACACTGTCGCTATTGCTATAGAACAACTCTATGACAACTCCAATAACATCAAAACGGCTAATTTGCATAAATATGTAAAGTTCATATTTTTACGCATCTTGATATCGATTGCATAATATGTATGTATCAAAAAATCAATTCTACACCTTAATTTAAGATTGTTAAATTGTTCCAAATACACTGTCGCTATTGCTATAGACAACTCTATGACAACTCCAATAACATCAAAACGGCTAATTAGCATAAATATGTAAAGTTCATATTTTTACGCATCTTGATATCGATTGCATAATATGTATGTACCAAAAAATCAATTTACACCTTAATTTAAGATTGTAAATTGTTCCAAATACACTGTCGCTATTGCTATAGAACAACTCTATGACAACTCCAATAACATCAAAACGGCTAATTTGCATAAATATGTAAAGTTCATATTTTTACGCATCTTGATATCGATTGCATAATGTGTATGTACCAAAAAAACAATTCTACACCTTAATTTAAGATTGTTAAATTGTTCCAAATACACTGTCGCTATTGCTATAGAACAACTCTATGACAACTCCAATAACATCAAAACGGCTAATTTGCATAAATATGTAAAGTTCATATTTTTACGCATCTTGATATCGATTGCATAATATGTATGTATCAAAAAATCAATTCTACACCTTAATTTAAGATTGCAAAATTGTTCCAAATACACTGTCGCTATTGCTATAGAACAACTCTATGACAACTCCAATAACATCAAAACGGCTAATTTGCATAAATATGTAAAGTTCATATTTTTACGCAACTTGATATCGATTGCTTAATGTGTATGTACTAAAAAATCAGTTCTACACCTTAATATAAGATTGTGAAATTGTTCCAAATACACTGTCGCTATTGCTATACGAACAACTCTATGACAACTCCAATAACATCAAAACGGCTAATTTGCATAAATATGTAAAGTTCATATTTTTACGCATCTTGATATCGATTGCTTAATGTGTATGTACCAAAAAATTAATTCTACACCTTAATTTAAGATTGTGAAATTGCTCCAAATACACTGTCGCTATTGCTATAGACAACTCTATGACAACTCCAATAACATCAAAACGGCTAATTAGCATAAATATGTAAAGTTCATATTTTTACGCAACTTGATATCGATTGCTTAATGTGTATGTATCAAAAAATCAGTTCTACACCTTAATTAAGGATTGCTAAATTGTTCCAAATACACTGTCGCTATTGCTATAGGACAACTCTATGACAACTCCAATAACATCAAAACGGCTAATTAGCATAAATATGTTAAGTTCATATTTTAACGCATCTTGATATCGATTGCATAATATGTATGTACCAAAAAATCAATTTAACGTCTTAATTTAAGATTGTAAAATTGTTCCAAATACACTGTCGCTATTGCTATAGAACAACTCTATGACAACTCCAATAACATCAAAACGGCTAATTAGCATAAATATGTAAAGTTCATATTTTTACGCATCTTGATATCGATTGCTTAATATGTATGTACCAAAAAATCAATTCTACACCGTAATTTAAGATTGTAAAATTGCTCCAAATACACTGTCGCTATTGCTATAGGACGACTCTATGACAACTCCAATAACATCAAAACGGCTAATTAGCATAAATATGTAAAGTTCATATTTTTACGCAACTTGATATCGATTGCATTATATGTTTGTACCAAAAAATCAATTCTACACCTTAATATAAGATTGTGAAATTGTTCCAAATACACTGTCGCTATTGCTATAGAACAACTCTATGACAACTCCAATAACATCAAAACGGCTAATTAGCATAAATATGTAAAGTTCATATTTTTACGCATCTTGATATCGATTGCATAATATGTATGTACCAAAAAATCAATTCTACACCATAATTTAAAATTGTAAAATTGTTCCAAATACACTGTCGCTATTGCTATAGACAACTCTATGACAACTCCAATAACATCAAAACGGCTAATTAGCATAAATATGTAAAGTTCATATTTTTACGCATCTTGATATCGATTGCATAATGTGTATGTACCAAAAAATCAATTCTACACCTTAATTTAAGATTGTAAAATTGTTCCAAATACACTGTCGCTATTGCTATAGGGCAACTCTATGACAACTCCTATAACCTCAAAAAGGGTAATTAGCATAAATATGTAAAGTTCATATTTTTACGCATCTTGATAACGATTGCATAATGTGTATGTACCAAAAAATCAATTTTACATCTTAATTTAAATTGTAAAATTGTTCCAAATACACTGTCGCTATTGCTATAGGACAACTCTATGACAACTCCAATAACATCAAAACGGCTAATTAGCATAAATATGTAAAGTTCATATTTTTACGCATCTTGATATCGATTGCATAATGTGTATGTATCAAAAATCGATTCTACACCTTAATTTAAGATTGTAAAATTGTTCCAAATACACTGTCGCTATTGCTATAGACAACTCTATGACAACTCCAATAACATCAAAACGGCTAATTTGCATAAATATGTAAAGTTCATATTTTTACGCAACTTGATATCGATTGCATAATGTGTATGTATCAAAAAATCAATTCTACACCTTAATTTAAGATTGTTAAATTGTTCCAAATACACTGTCGCTATTGCTATAGGACAACTCTATGACAACTCCAATAACATCAAAACGGCTAATTTGCATAAATATGTAAAGTTCATATTTTTACGCAACTTGATATCGATTGCTTAATGTGTATGTACAAAAAAATTCAATTCTACACCTTAATTTAAAATTGCAAAGTTGTTCTCAATGCACTGTCGCTATGGCTATACGACAACTCTATGACAACTGCAATAACATCAAAACGACAAATTTGCATAAATATGTAATCACATTTTTACGCAACTTCATATCGATTGCATAATGTGTATGAACCAAAAAATCAATTCTACACCTTAATTTAAGATTGTGAAATTGTTCCAAATACACTGTCGTTATTGCTATAGACAACTCTATGACAACTCCAATAACATCAAAACGGCTAATTTGCATAAATATGTAAAGTTCATATTTTTACGCAACTTGATATCGATTGCATAATATGTGTATGTACCAAAAAAACAATTCTACACCTTAATTTAAGATTGTAAAATTGTTCCAAATACACTGTCGCTATTGCTATAGGGCAACTCTATGACAACTCCAATAACAAAAAACGGCTAATTGACAGAAATATGTAAAGTTCATATTTTTACGAAACTTGATATCGATTGCTTAATGTGTATGTACTAAAAAATCGATTCTACACCTTAATATAAGATTGTAAAATTGTTCCAAATACACTGTCGCTATTGCTATAGGGCAACTCTATGACAACTCCAATAACATCAAAACGATTAATTAGCAAAAATATGTGAAGTTCATATTTTTACGCTACCTGATATCGATTGCATATTGTGTATGTATCAAAAAATCGATTCTACACCTTAATATAAGATTGTAAAATTGCTCCAAATACACTGTCGCTATGGCAATACGACAACTCCATGACAACTCCAATAACATCAAAACAACGAGTTAGCATAAATATGTAAAGTTCATATTTTTACGCAACTTGATATCGATTGCATAATGTGTATGTACCAAAAAATCAATTCTACACCTTAATTTAGGATTGTTAAATTGTTCCAAATACATTGTCGCTATTGCTATAGGGCAACTCTATGACAACTCCAATAACATCAAAACGACTAATTTGCATAAATATGAAAAGTTCATATTTTTACGCATCTTGATATCGATTGCTTAATGTGTATGTACTAAAAAATCAATTCTACACCTTAATTTAGGATTGTTAAATTGTTCCAAATACATTGTCGCTATTGCTATAAGACAACTCTATGACAACTCCAATAACATCAAAACGGCTAATTTGCATAAATATGCAAAGTTCATATTTTTACGCATCTTGATATCGATTGCATAATATGTATGTAAGGTCAAATAGGACCAAAGTTTATTATTATAAATGAGTTTAAATTCATAGATGTTGAATACAAAAAGAAATTAAGTTATAAAAAGTTGAACCTCAGTCTCTGAAAGCCAAATGCACACTGTCCCGCTGTCGGTTCTTTGCGTTCTCTCTTCCTATTGACAAGCGTTGCCACCTTACATTCGGTCATCCTGATCGTCATCTGTCTCAGATGACTCCTCATGAAAGTCATCTTCACTATTTTCGACGTAACGCCACA
This sequence comes from Bactrocera neohumeralis, assembly GCF_024586455.1. Classification (NCBI taxonomy): domain Eukaryota; kingdom Metazoa; phylum Arthropoda; class Insecta; order Diptera; family Tephritidae; genus Bactrocera; species Bactrocera neohumeralis. The sequence continues at coordinate 63,984 of NW_026089674.1, read as the reverse complement.
GTTTCATATGATCTGCACTAGTTGACGTTTGGTGTGGTCCTTGAAAATCAGCAACCTTTCTAACACAATATCTGCCATGCCCTTTGATCTTAACCACCTCGTATGGACCAATATACTTACAGGCTAGTTTTTTGCCTGTTATGAACTGAGTGACCTTAATGGCTACTAAATCAGCTATCTGATACCCATGTTCGCCTTTTCTCTTACTATCGTAATTTGATTTGTATGCGTTTTCTGCTTTTAAAATTTGCTTTCGGGCCTCTTGTCGAATCTTGTTGCGTTCATCTTGCATACCTTCTAGTACCTCTCCTTGCAGTATCTTTAGCAACTCGCTATCTGTTTCGTTGCGCATCTTCACTCCGAATACAATTTCAAATGGTGTAAATTTTGTCGAATCGTGAATGTGAGAATTAATGGCCCGCTGTACTTGTGACGTGTACTTATACCACTTGTCCGGTTCTGTTGCTGACATCTTCGCTAAAACGGAAAGAATAACTCGGTTGACTCTCTCAATCTGACCGTTACCCCTTGGTACGCCCGCTGTTATCTCGACATGCTCGATTTTATATTTGCTACAAAATTCTTTAAACATTTTGGAAGTATAAGCTGTACCCTTATCGTTTATTATACGCTGCGGACTGCCGAAAATTGTCACCCATGACTCAAGGTGTCTTACAACTTCTTGTGTTTCTGTAGTTTTAGTAGGATATATCCAAGTATATTTGGAAAAACCATCCACGACAGCAAAAATATATTTGTAGCTCTTTGATGTCGCATCCAATGTACCCAAATGGTCAATATGAAGCGTAGATAGTGGAATATCACCTTTGTCGATGCAATGTAGAAATCATCTTTTTTACCCAGCTTCTGGTTATGCATTATGCATTCTATACAGTTTTTGATAGTCTGCTGAACTTTCTTTTCGAGATGTAGGATAAAATAGTTCTGCCGTATAGCATGTATGGTCTTTTTACACCCCATATGCCCAAATCTGTGCGTCTCCTTTATTATTTCGCTCTCCATCTTCTTCGGAACCGCCAATAAATCTTGCCCGTCAACTTGCTTGTAGATTAACTTGTTTTTTATTTTATAATCGCCGTACTGCTTTGTTTTTAGGATCTCTGCCACAGCTGCCAAATGTTCATCTTTCGTCTGGGCCCTTAAGATCTGAGCTTGAACCTCTGACGTTACAGTCATCACGGGAAATCGACTTAAGCTGTCCACGTGTTTCATCCTGCTTCCGGCGCGATGTTCTATATTAAATGAAAAGTCTTGAAGATACATCAGCCATTGCACCACTTCACGTGGCATATCTTTTTTTCCGTTTGTCTGCTTGAAAGCCGCACAATCTGTCACCAAGGTGAATTCTGTGCCCATCAGATAGTGACGCAACTTCTTGGATGCTAAATAAGCTGCTTTAACTTCAAGGAAATAGCTGTATAATTTTTCCTCTTGTGGGGAAGTCTTTTTACTCCAACAGAAAACAGGATGCCACTTTCCGTCATGCTGCTGCAAAAGTGTTGCACCAAAGCCATGTTTCGATGCATCGACATGTAACTGCGTATTAGCATTCTGCTTGTATATTTGTAAAACTGGTTCTGACGTGAGTGCCGACTTCAGGTAATTGATCGCTCTAACCTCTGTCTCTCCAATCTGAAATACTGAATCTCTTTTAAGCAGTTCTGTTAATGGTCTGGCATGTTTAGCGTAGTCTCGTATAAATTTTCGAAAATATCAAGTTAAACCCAGGAACGCCTGTACGTCTCGTAAGTTTTTTGGTATAGGAAAGTTTTTGACTGCTTTAACTTTACCTTGCGCAGGCCAGACACGCCCGTCTTCAACCTCGTGTCCAAGAAAAAGAATTCGATTTTTTAGAAATTGGCACTTTGCCCACTTAATTTCTAGCCCATACTGCTGCGCTTGTTGTAAAACCCGTTGCATATTGCTTAAACATTGTTCTTCTGTACACCCAAAAATTACGATGTCATCTACATACATTTCCATCATACCTTCGTTTATTAATTTTTGGAAAATATAGTTAACGTAGCGTACAAAAACGGCGGGAGAGTTGCAAAAACCAAATGGAGCTCTGTTAAATTCAATATGAAGCGTAGATAGTGGAAGAGTCCTTCTTTCGTTCCAAACGCTGTATATTTTCGACAACGTTCTTCGACTTCGACGTGAAGAAACCATTTGAAAGGTCCATGACGGTAAAATATTTTGCGGCTTGCATTTTTTCAAGTACTTCTTCAACAATTGGTACTGCAAACCTATCTTTTAACACCATTGTATTTAGTTTACGAAAGTCTACGCAAAATCTGTAGTGACCATCTTTTTTCTTTGCCAATACCACCTTGCTAGCGACCTCTGAGCACGACTCACGTATAATGCCTTTCTGCAATCATTCATCTACTTGTTCCTTTACAAATTTTCTTTCCGCTATTGACAAACGAGTAGGAGACTCACGAAAGACGATATCATTATTTTTTTGGAACAATATTCAACTTAATTGGACAGTTCAACTGAATAAAACTCGGCTTATAGTTTTCGATTAACTGTTCGACAACCTTCTTGAATTTAGTTTTGACATCTACTTCATTGTTGCTACTGACAAAATAAACATTACGAGCACTTGTGTTATCTTCAATCTGACGAAAGTAATACCCATTGCCGTCCATTGTTACAACAAATTTTTTTAAAAAATCGTACCCAATGATTACGTCTACATTGATTTTACTATCTGTTATTACTAAAAAGGTGTGCTGCGTACATAACCCGTCGACTATGACTTGCGCTACAAATTCACCCACCACATCTGCGGTGACGTTGCCTAAACCATATAGTGTAGCGAAACTTTTCTGCAATTTACATGTGCTAAATCTTTGCTCATACACACCCAAACGTATTAACGACACGTCTGCACCAGTGTCTACCAAACAGCACAAGTTTTCGTTATTAACTGTCAACTGCTTCATTCGCTCTTTGTTAAATACAATGTTAATGTTACGCCTATACTCGGGACACTGTTTAGCCATATGACCCGTGCCATTACATTTAAAACACTTTGTGTCTTGTTTGCAATCGACCCTTTTGTGTTGTGTTGAACCACAATTAAAACAATGCTGATTCTTACGCTGTACGTTGCTGCCACTCTTATCTGTTTCAATTTGCTCACGACCACCTGCTGCATATCGACGTTTACTTGCTTCGTTAGGCTTAACCAACGGCTCGATCAATTCATATGCTTTGATTAATTCCTTATAACTTCGTGCGCCATATAAGGGATATTTTAGATCATTTCGCACTTCGACACCATCAGCTATGTACGAAATCACTGATTCCTCTTCTACATTACCTACCGCTGCTATTTTACGCATTTGAAGAACGTACTCATGAAATTTCTCTGATGCAAGTTTTCGTCGTTGCCTTAGCTGTTTATGTACCTCCGCGCTGCTTGGTGTTTTCTCGAACTCCTCCAGTAATGCAATACACAATGACTCATAGCTGGATACTGTAACAGTTTCTAAAACAATGCTGCCGTGCCTTTCATTCTGTTACGTGCGTTGACATACTTTTGCTTGGGTGTCAAATCATAAGCCTCAGCATTTTCGTCGAAATTAGCAATCCACTGTCTAATTGGAGTAGATTCCCTATCAAAACACGGTATAATTTTCGCGAACGCCTCGATTGACACATTATTTTTGTTTGTGTCACTCTGCTTTAATGTTTCCACAAATAATTTGTATAATTCTCCAACGTCGTTACCACCGGCCATGTTTCTTGCTTCTTCTTTTTTCTTCTCTCCTTCTTCGTCAAACTCTACGTTGCTCTGCTTTTGTTCGAATAATTCAACTTCGCTGACTGCTGCTCTGTTCCCACTGCTGTGCTCTGCTTTGTTTTCGCTGCTTACCTCGACAGCAACCGCTTCGTTCTTCGAATTTTCTGCTTTGCTTTCGCTGCTTACTTCGACAGCAACCGCTTCGTTCTTTGAATTTTCTGCTCCGTTCTTCTGCGTTTTTTTGGCTGCTGTGAATTTACTCGGCTTTTTATTTGAATGCAACATTCCGTGCTCCGTTTTTGCTCTTCGGTTGAGCCCCCATGTAAGGTCAAATAGGACCTAAGTTTTTTATTTTAAATGAGTTTAAATACATAGATGTTGAATACAAAAAGAAATTAAGTTATAAAAAGTTGAACCTCAGTCTCTGAAAGCCAAATGCACACTGTCCCGCTGTCGGTTCTTTGCGTTCTCTCTTCCTCACCTCTTCCTGCCCGGCTGTCCTCTATTGACAAGCGTTGCCACCTTACATGTATGTACCAAAATCAATTTTACACCTTAATTTTAGATTTCAAAGTTGTTCCAAATACACTGTCGCTATTGCTATAGAACAACTCTGTGACAACTCCAATAGCATCAAAACGGCTAATTTGCATAAATATGTAAAGTTCATATATTTACGCATCTTGATATCGATTGCATAATATGTATGTACCAAAAAATCAATTTTACACCTTAATTTAAGATTGCAAAGTTGTTCCAAATACACTGTCGCTATTGCTATAGAACAACTCTATGACAACTCCAATAGCATCAAAACGGCTAATTTGCATAAATATATAAAGTTCATATTTTTACGCATCTTGATATCGATTGCATAATATGTATGTACCAAAAAATCAATTTTTCATCTTAATTTAAGATTGTAAAATTGTTCCAAATACACTGTCGCTATTGCTATAGAACAACTCTATGACAACTCCAATAAAATCAAAACAGCTAATTTGCATAAATATGTAAAGTTCATATTTTTACGCATCTTGATATCGATTGCTTAATGTGTATGTATGTATTAAAAAATCGATTCTACACCTTAATTTAAGATTGCAAAGTTGTTCCAAATACACTGTCGCTATTGCTATAGAACAACTCTGTGACAACTCCAATAACATCAAAACGGCTAATTTGCATAAATATGTAAAGTTCATATTTTTACGCATCTTGATATCGATTGCATAATGTAAATGTATCAAAAAATTATTTTTCACACCTTAATTTAAAATTGTAAAAGTTATTCCAAATATATATTATTATATGAGGGCAATTCTATGACAACTCCCGTAACTTCAAAACAACTAATTGGCATAAATATGTAAAGTTCATGTTTTTATGCATCTTGATATCGATTGCATAATATGTATGTACCAGAAAATCAATTTTACATCTTAATTTAAGATTGTAAAATTGTTCCAAATACACTGTCGCTATTGCTATAGAACAACTCTGTGACAACTCCAATAAAATCAAAACGGCTAATTTGCATAAATATGTAAAGTTCATATTTTTACGCAACTTGATATCGATTGCTTAATGTGTATGTACCAAAAAATTCAATTCTACACCTTAATTTAAGATTGTGAAGCTGATTCAAATACACTGTCGCTATGGCTATACGACAACTCTATGACAACTCCAATAACATCAAAACGATTAATTAGCCAAAATATACAAAGTTCATATTTTTTACGCTACCTGATATCGATTGCAATGTCGTATGTACCAAAAAATCAGCTCTACACCTTAATATCGGGTGATTTTTTCAAAGCTTGACACTGTCAATTTTATACGAAAACTCATAAAATTTGCAAAATCTCGTCGGTTCATCAAAACGGCTAATTAACAGAAATGAGTAAAGTTCATATTTTTACGCATCTTGATATCAGCTGCGTCTTGGGTGGTCCATTCGGAAAGTCCAATTTTGGGCAACTTTTTCGAGCATTTCAGCCGAGAAAGTTGTAAATTTTCTTCGGAAATGTTGTCTTCCAAAGCTGGAAAGTTGCTGGCTTATTTCTGTAACATCAAAACGGCTAAAATAGTCTAAAGGCGTTAAATCGCATGATCTTTACGCAACTTACGGGTCCATTTCTTGGGAATATGTATGTATCTCAACTCTACCCTTAAAAAGCAAAGTTGTTCCAAATACACTGTCGCTATTGCCATAGAATATCTTGTATGAAACTCACATGTCAACCAATTTGTTCAGTTCTTCCATTTTGGCAACAAAAAGTTTATTGTATCGAACGATAGCGATCGCCATTTTACACCGTATTTTGCGTCCAACAGCATCTTTGAAAAAAATACGGTCCAATGATTCCACCAGCGGCTCCCGGCACACCAAACAGTGCACAATTTTCGGATGCATAAATATGTAAAGTTCATAAATTTAACGCCTTTAGACTTTATGTCCGGTACGTCAAAGTCGTAATCAAAAATCAAATTCTCAGCATCGATATCGTTTCGAAATTACTCCAAATACTGTGGCTGTGGATTACCTAAGCGGCTCTGTCAGCGCAACTCAATAACATCAAAAAGTAAATGTCTAACATAAATGTTTCAAATTCAGCATTTTTGAATTTTGCAAATTTTATGCGTTTTTTAAAAGTTAATCGATTCTAAAAAATCACTGATTGTGAAATTGCTCCAAATACATTGCCGCTATTGCTATAGAACAACTTTATGACAACTCCAATAGCATCAAAACGGCTAATTTGCATAAATATGTAAAGTTCATATTTTTGCGCATCTTGAAATCGATTGCATAATATGTATGTACAAAAAAATCAATTTTACATCTTAATTTAAGATTGTAAAGTTGTTCCAAATACACTGTCGCTATTGCTATAGGGCAACTCTAAGACAACTCCCGTAACTTCAAAACGGCTAATTTGCATAAATATGTAAAGTTCATATTTTTGCGCATCTTGATATCGATTGCATAATATGTATGTACCAAAAAATCAATTTTGCACCTTAATTTAAGATTGTTAAATTGTTCCAAATACATTGTCGCTATTGCTATGGGACGACTCTATGACAACTCCAATAACATCAAAACGGCTAATTTGCATAAATATGTAAAGATTATATTTTTACGCATCTTGATATCGATTGCATAATATGTATGTGTACAAAAAAATCAATTTTACATCTTAATTTAAGATTGCAAAGTTGTTCCAAATACACTGTCGCTATTGCTATAGAACAACTCTATGACAACTCCAATAACATCAAAACGGCTAATTTGCATAAATATGTAAAGTTCATATTTTTACGCATTTGATATCGATTGCATAATGTGTATGTACAAAAAAATCAATTCTACACCTTAATATAAGATTGTAAAATTGCTCCAAATACACTGTCGCTATTGCTATATGACAACTCTATGAAACTCCAATAACATCAAAACGGCTAATTTGCATAAATATGTAAAGTTCATATTTTTCCGAATCTTGATATCGATTGCATAATATGTATGTAAAAAAAATCAATTTTACGCCTTAATTTAAGATTGTTAAATTGTTCCAAATACACTGTCGCTATTGCTATAGAACAACTCTATGACAACTCCAATAACATCAAAACGGCTAATTTGCATAAATATGTAAAGTTCATATTTTTACGCATCTTGATATCGATTGCATAATATGTATGTACCAAAAAATCAATTTTACACCTTAATTTAAGATTGTAAATTGTTCCAAATACACTGTCGCTATTGCTATAGAACAACTCTATGACAACTCCAATAACATCAAAACGGCTAATTAGCATAAATATGTAAAGTTCATATTTTTACGCATCTTGATATCGATTGCATAATATGTATGTACCAAAAAATCAATTTTACACCTTAATTTAAGATTGTAAAATTGTTCCAAATACACTGTCGCTATTGCTATAGAACAACTCTATGACAACTCCAATAACATCAAAACGGCTAATTAGCATAAATATGTAAAGTTCATATTTTTACGCATCTTGATATCGATTGCATAATGTGTATGTACCAAAAAATCAATTCTACACCTTAATTTAAGATTGTTAAATTGTTCCAAATACACTGTCGCTATTGCTATAGACAACTCTATGACAACTCCAATAACATCAAAACGGCTAATTAGCATAAATATGTAAAGTTCATATTTTTACGCATCTTGATATCGATTGCATAATGTGTATGTACCAAAAAATCAATTCTTACCTTTAATTTAAGATTGTAAAATTGTTCCAAATACACTGTCGCTATTGCTATAGGACAACTCTATGACAACTCCAATAACATCAAGGAGGCTAGTTAGCATAAATATGTAAAATTCATATTTTTACGCATCTTGATATCGATTGCATAATATGTAGGTATGAACCAAAAAATCAATTTTACATCTTAATTTAAGATTGGAAAATTGTTCCAAATACACTTTCGCTATTGCTATAGAACAACTCTATGACAACTCCAATAACATCAAAACGGCTAATTAGCATAAATATGTAAAGTTCATATTTTTACGCATCTTGATATCGATTGCATAATATGTATGTATCAAAAAATCAATTCTACACCTTAATTTAAGATTGTAAAATTGTTCCAAATACACTGTCGCTATTGCTATAGACAACTCTATGACAACTCCAATAACATCAAAACGGCTAATTAGCATAAATATGTAAAGTTCATATTTTTACGCATCTTGATATCGATTGCATAATATGTATGTACCAAAAAATCAATTTTACATCTTAATTTAAGATTGTAAAATTGTTCCAAATACATTGTCGCTATTGCTATAGGACAACTTTAATAACATCAAAACGGCTTACTAGCATAAATATGTAAAGTTCATATTTTTACGCAACTTCATATTGATTGCTTAATGTGTATGTATCAAAAAATCAATTTTACACCTTAATTTAAGATTGTAAAATTGTTCCAAATACACTGTCGCTATTGCTATAGGACAACTCTATGACAACTCCAATAACATCAAAACGGCTAATTTGCATAAATATGTAAAGTTCATATTTTTACGCATCTTGATATCGATTGCATAATATGTATGTACCAAAAAATCAATTTTACACCTTAATTTAAGATTGCAAAATTGTTCCAAATACACTGTCGCTATTGCTATAGACAACTCTATGACAACTCCAATAACATCAAAACGGCTAATTTGCATAAATATGTAAAGTTCATATTTTTACGCATCTTGATATCGATTGCATAATATGTATGTACCAAAAAATCAATTTTACACCTTAATTTAGAATTGCTAAGTTGTTCCAAATACATTTTCGCTATTGCTATAGAACAACTCTGTGACAACTCCCTTAACATCAAAACGGCTAATTTGCATAAATATGTAAAGTTCATATTTTTACGCATCTTGATATCGATTGCATAATATGTATGTATGTACCAAAAAATCAATTTTACACCTTAATTTAAGATTGTAAAATTGTTCCAAATACACTGTCGCTATTGCTATAGAACAACTCTATGACAACTCCAATAACATCAAAACGGCTAATTTGCATAAATATGTAAAGTTCATATTTTTACGCATCTTGATATCGATTGCATTATATGTGTATGTATCGAAAAATCGATTCTACACCTTAACTTAAGATTGTGAAATTGCTCCAAAGACACTGTCGTTATGGCTATACGACAACTCTATGAAAGCTCCAATAACATCAAAACGGCTAATTAACAGAAATATGTAAAGTTCATATTTTTACGCATCTTGATATCGATTGCTTAATATGTATGTACTAAAAAATCAATTCTACACCTTAATTTAGGATTGTTAAATTGTTCCAAATACATTGTCGCTATTGCTATAGGACAACTCTATGACAACTCCAATAACATCAAAACGGCTAATTTGCCTAAATATGTAAAGTTCATATTTTTACGCATCATGATATCGATTGCATAATATGTATGTACCAGAATATAAATTTTACCTCTCAATTTAAGATTGTAGAATTGTTCCAAGTACACTGTCGCTATTGCTTTAGAACAACTCTATGACAACTCCAATTAATATCAAAACGGCTAATTTGCCTAAATATGTAAAGTTCATATTTTTACGCATCTTGATATCGATTGCATAATATGTATGTACCAAAAAATCAATTTTACACCCTTAATTTAAGATTGCAAAGTTTTTCCAAATACACTGTCGCTATTGCTATAGAACAACTCTATGACAACTGCAATAACATCAAAACGGCTAATTTGCATAAATATGTAAAGTTCATATTTTTATGCATCTTGATATCGATTGCATAATATGTATGTACCAAAAAATCAATTTTACACCTTAATTTAAGATTGCAAAGTTGTTCCAAATACACTGTCGCTATTGCTATAGAACAACTCTGTGACAACTCCAATAACATCAAAACAGCTAATTTGCATAAATATGTAAATTTCATATTTTTACGCATCTTGATATCGATTGCTTAATGTGTATGTATGTACTAAAAAATCAATTCTACACCTTAATTTAGGATTACTAAATTGTTCCAAATACATGTCGCTATTGCTATAGGACAACCCTATGACAACTCCAATAACATCAAAACGGCTAATTTGCATAAATATGTAAAGTTCATATTTTTACGTATCTTGATATCGATTGCATAATATGTTTGTACCAAAAAATCAATTTTACATCTTAATTTAAGATTGCAAAGTTGTTCCAAATACACTGTCGCTATTGCTATAGAACAACTCTATGACAACTCCAATAACATCAAAACGGCTAATTTGCATAAATATGTAAAGTTCATATTTTTATGCAACTTGATATCGATTGCATAATATGTATGTACCAAAAAATCAATTTTACATCTTAATTTAAGATTGTAAAATTTTTCCAAATACACTGTCGCTATTGCTATAGAACAACTCTATGACAACTCCAATAACATCAAAACGATTAATTAGCAAAAATATGTGAAGTTCATATTTTTACGGTACCTGATATCGATTGCATATTGTGTATGTATCAAAAAATCGATTCTACACCTTAATATAGGATTGTGAAATTGCTCCAAATACACTGTCGCATCACATCACATCAAAACGGCACATCAAAACGGCGAGTTAGCATAAATATGTAAAGTTCATATTTTTACGCAACTTGATATCGATTGCATAATATATATGTACCAAAAAATCAATTTTACATCTTAATTTAAGATTGCGAAGTTGTTCCAAATACACTGTCGCTATTGCAATAGAACAACTCTATGACAACTCCAATAAAATCAAAACGGCTAATTTGCATAAATATGTAAAGTTCATATTTTTACGCATCTTGATATCGATTGCATAATACGTATGTACCAAAAAATCAATTTTACATCTTAATTTAAGATTGTAAAATTGTTCCAAATACACTGTCGCTATTGCTATAGAACAACTCTATGACAACTACAATAACATCAAAACGATTAATTAGCAAAAATATGTGAAGTTCATATTTTTACGCTACCTGATATCGATTGAATATTGTGTATGTATCAAAAAATCGATTCTACACCTTAATATAAGATTGTGAAATTGCTCCAAATACACTGTCGCATCACATCACATCAAAACGGCACATCAAAACGGCGAGTTAGCATAAATATGTAAAGTTCATATTTTTACGCATCTTGATATCGATTGCATAATATGTATGTACCAAAAAGTCAATTTTACACCTTAATTTAAGATTGCAAAGTTGTTCCAAATACACTGTCGCTATTGCTATAGAACAACTCTGTGACAACTCCAATAACATCAAAACGGCTAATTTGCATAAATATGTAAATTTCATATATTTACGCATCTTGATATGGATTGCATAATATGTATGTACCAAAAAATCAATTTTACATCTTAATTTAAGATTGCAAAGTTGTTCCAAATACACTGTCGCTGTTGCTATAGAACAACTCTATGACAACTCCAATAACATCAACACGGGTAGCAAAAATATGTAAAGTTCATATCTTTACGCTACCTAATATCGATTGCATATTGTGTATGTACCAAAAAATCAATTATACACCTTAATCTAAGATTGCAAAATTGTTCCAAATATATTGTCGCTATGGCTATAGGACATTTCTATGACAACTCCAATAACATCAAAACGGCAAATTTGCATAAATATGTAAAGTTCATATATTTACGCATCTTGATATCGATTGCATAATATGTATGTACCAAAAAATCAATTTTACATCTTAATTTAAGATTGTAAAATTGTTCCAAATACACTGTCGCTATTGCTATAGAACAACTCTATGACAACTCAAATAAATCAAAACGGCTAATTTGCATAAATATGTAAAGTTCATATTTTAACGCTACCTGATATCGATTGCATATTGTGTATGTATCAAAAAATCGATTCTACATCTTAATATAAGACTGTAAAATTGTTCCAAATACACTGTCGCTATTGCTATAGAACAACTCTATGACAACTCAAATAAAATCAAAACGGCTAATTTGCATAAATATGTAAAGTTCATATTTTTACGCATATTGATATCGTTTGCTTAATGTGTATGTATGTATTAAAAAATCAATTCTACACCTTAATTAAGGATAGGTAAATTGTTCCAAATATATTGTCGCTATTGCTATAAGACAACTCTATGACAACTCCAATAACATCAACACGGGTAGCAAAAATATGTAAAGTTCATATCTTTACGCTACCTTGATATCGATTGCATAATGTGTATGTACCAAAAAATCAATTATACACCTTAATTTAGGATTGCAAAATTGTTCCAAATACACTGTCGCTATTGCTATAGAACAACTCTATGACAACTCCAATAACATCAAAACGGCAAATTTGCATAAATATGTAAAGTTCATATATTTACGCATCTTGATATCGATTGCATAATATGTATGTACCAAAAAATTAATTTTACATCTTAATTTAAGATTGTAAAATTGTTCCAAATACACTGTCGCTATTGCTATAGAACAACTCTATGACAACTCAAATAGAATCAAAACGGCTAATTTGCATAAATATGTAAAGTTCATATTCTTACACAACTTGATATCGATTGCTTAATGTGTATGTATCAAAAAATCGATTCTACACCTTAATATAAGCTTGTGAAGTTTGTTCCATATACACTGTCGCTATTGCTATAGGACAACTCTATGACAACTCCAATAACATCAAAAAGGGTAATTAGCATAAATATGTAAAGTTCATATTTTTACGCAACTTGATATCGATTGCTTAATGTGTATGTACTAAAAAAATCGATTCTACACCTTAATATAAGATTGTAAAATTGCTCCAAACACACTGTCGCTATGGCTATACGACAACTCTATGACAACTCCAATAACATCAAAACGGCGAGTTAGCATTAATATGTAAAGTTCATATTTTTACGCAACTTGATATCGATTGCTTAATGTGTATGTATCGAAAAATCGATTCTACACCTTAACTTAAGATTGTGAAATTGCTCCAAAGACACTGTCGTTATGGCTATACGACAACTCTATGAAAGCTCCAATAACATCAAAACGGCGAGTTAGCATAAATATGTAAAGTTCATATTTTTACGCATCTTGATATCGATTGCATAATATGTATGTACCAAAAAATCAATTTTACATCTTAATTTAGGATTGTAAAATTGTTCCAAGTACACTGTCGCTATTGCTATAGGACAACTCTATGACAACTCCAATAACTTCAAAAAGGGTAATTAGCAAAAATATGTAAAGTTCATATTTTTACGCAACTTGATATCGATTGCTTAATGTGTATGTATCAAAAAATCAATTCTACACCTTAATTAAGGATTGTTAAATTGTTCCAAATACATTGTCGCTATTGCTATAGGACAACTCTATGACAACTCCAATAACATCAAAACGGCTAATTTGCATAAATATGTAAAGTTCAGATTTTTACGCATCTTGGTATCGATTGCATAATATGTATGTACCAAACAATCAATTTTACACCTTAATTTAAAATTGCAAAGCTGTTCCAAATACACTGTCGCTATTGCTATTGAACAACTCTATGACAACTCCAATAACTTCAAAAAGGGTAATTAGCATAAATATGTAAAGTTCATATTTTTACGCAACTTAATATCGATTGCTTAATGTGTATGTATCAAAAAATCGATTCTACACCTTAATTTAGGTTTGCAAAGTTGTTCCAAATACACTGTCGCTATTGCTCTAGAACAACTCTATGACAACTCCAATAACATCAAAACGGCTAATTTGCCTAAATATGTAAAGTTCATATTTTTACGCATCTTGATATCGATTGCATAATATGTGTGTACCAAAAAATCAATTTTACACCTTTATTTAAGATTTCAAAGTTGTTCCAAATACACTGTCGATATTGCTATAGGGCAACTCTATGACAACTCCAATAACATCAAAACGATTAATTAGCAAAAATATGTGAAGTTCATATTTTTACGCTACCTGATATCGATTGCATATTGTGTATGTATCAAAAAATCGATTCTACACCTTAATATAAGATTGTGAAATTGCTCCAAATACACTGTCGCTATGGCTATACGACAACTCTATGGCAACTCCAATAACATCAAAACGGCGAGCTAGCATAAATATGTAAAGTTCATATTTTTACGCAACTTGATATCGATTGCTTAATGTGTATGTATCGAAAAATCGATTCTACACTTTAACTTAAGATTGTGAAATTGCTCCAAAGACACTGTCGTTATGGCTATACGACAACTCTATGACAACTCCAATAACATCAAAACGGCTAATTAACAGAAATATGTAAAGTTCATATTTTTACGAAACTTGATATCGATTGCTTAATGTGTATGTACTAAAAAATCGATTCTACACCTTAATATAAAATTGTAAAATTGTTCCAAATACACTGTCGCTATTGCTATAGGACAGTTCTATGACAACTCCAATAACATCAAAACGATTAATTAGCAAAAGTATGTGAAGTTCATATTTTTACGCTGCCTGATATCGATTGCATATTGTGTATGTATCAAAAAATCGATTCTACACCTTAATATAAGATTGTGAAATTGCTCCAAATACACTGTCGCTATGGCTATACGACAACTCTATGACAACTCCAATAATATCAAAACGGCGAGTTAGCATAAATATGTAAAGTTCATATTTTTACGCAACTTGATATCGATTGCTTAGTGTGTATGTATCGAAAAATCGATTCTACACCTTAATATAAACTTGTGAAGTTGTTCCATATACACTGTCGCTATTGCTATAGGACAACTCTATGACAACTCCAATAACATCAAAACGGCTAGTTAGCATAAATATGTAAAGTTCATATTTTTACGAAACCTAATATCGATTGCATAATATGTATGTACCAAAAAATCAATTCTACACCTTAATATAAGATTGTGAAATTGCTCCAAACACACTGTCGCTATGGCTATACGACAACTCTATGACAACTCCAATAACATCAAAACGGCGAGTTAGCATAAATATGTAAAGTTCATATTTTTACGCAACTTGATATCGATTGCTTAATGTGTATGTATCGAAAAATCGATTCTACACCTTAACTTAAGATTGTGAAATTGATCCAAATACACTGTCGCTATGGCTATACGACAACTCCAATAACATCAAAACGGCTAATTAACAGAAATATGTAAAGTTCATATTTTTACGCATCTTGATATCGATTGCTTAATGTGTATGTATGCACTAAAAAATCAATTCTACACCTTAATTTAGGATTGTTAAATTGTTCCAAATACATTGTCGCTATTGCTATAGGACAACTCTATGACAACTCCAATAACATCAAAACGGCTAATTTGCCTAAATATGTAAAGTTCATATTTTTACGCATCATGATATCGATTGCATAATATGTATGTACCAAAAAATCAATTTTACACCTTAATTTAAGATTGTAAAATTGTTCCAAATACACTGTCGCTATTGCTATAGAACAACTCTATGACAACTCCGATAACATCAAAACGGCTACTTAGCATAAATATGTAAAGTTCATATTTTTACGTATCTTGACATCGATTGCATAATATGTATGTACCAAAAAATCAATTTTACATCTTAATTTAAGATTGCAAAGTTGTTCCAAATACACTGTCGCTATTGCTATAGAACAACTCTATGACAACTCCAATAACATCAAAACGGCTAATTTGCATAAATATGTAAAGTTCATATTTTTATGCATCTTGATATCGATTGCATAATATGTATGTACCAAAAAATCAATTTTACATCTTAATTTAAGATTGTAAAATTGTTCCAAATACACTGTCGCTATTGCTATAGAACAACTCTATGACAACTACCATAACTTCAAAAATTAATTAGCATAAATATGTGAAGTTCATATTTTTACGCTACCTGATATCGATTGCATATTGTGTATGTATCAAAAAATCGATTCTACACCTTAATATAGGATTGTGAAATTGCTCCAAATACACTGTCGCATCACATCACATCAAAACGGCACATCAAAACGGCGAGTTAGCATAAATATGTAAAGTTCATATTTTTACGCAACTTGATATCGATTGCATAATATATATGTACCAAAAAATCAATTTTACACTTTAATTTAAGATTGCGAAGTTGTTCCAAATACACTGTCGCTATTGCAATAGAACAACTCTATGACAACTCCAATAAAATCAAAACGGCTAATTTGCATAAATATGTAAAGTTCATATTTTTACGCATCTTGATATCGATTGCATAATATGTATGTACCAAAAAATCAATTTTTCATCTTAATTTAAGATTGTAAAATTGTTCCAAATGCACTGTCGCTATTGCTATAGAACAACTCTATGACAACTCCAATAACATCAAAACGGCAAATTTGCATAAATATGTAAAGTTCATATTTTTACGTATCTTGATATCGATTGCATAATACGTATGTACCAAAAAATCAATTTTACATCTTAATTTAAGATTGTAAAATTGTTCCAAATACACTGTCGCTATTGCTATAGAACAACTCTATGACAACTACAATAACATCAAAACGATTAATTAGCAAAAATATGTGAAGTTCATATTTTTACGCTACCTGATATCGATTGCATATTGTGTATGTATCAAAAAATCGATTCTACACCTTAATATAAGATTGTGAAATTGTTCCAAATACACTGTCGCTATGGCTATACGACAACTCCAACAACATCAAAACGGCGAGTTAGCATAAATATGTAAAGTTCATATTTTTACGCAACTTGATATCGATTGCATAATATATATGTACCAAAAAATCAATTTTACATCTTAATTTAAGATTGTAAAATTGTTCCAAATACACTGTAGCTATTGCTATAGGACACCTCTATGACAACTCCAATAACATCAAAACGGCTAGTTAGCATAGATATGTAAAGTTCATATTTTTACGCAACTTGATATCGATTGCATAATGTGTATGTACCAAAAAATCAATTCTACACCTTAATCTAATATTGCAAAATTGTTCCAAATACATTGTCGCTATGGCTATAGGACAACTCTATGACAACTCCAATAACATCAAAACGGCTAGTTAGCATAAATATGTAAAGTTCATATTTTTACGCAACTTGATATCGATTGCATAATGTGTATGTACCAAAAAATCAATTCTACACCTTAATATAAGATTGTGAAATTGCTCCAAAGACACTGTCGCTATGGCTATACGACAACTCTATGACAATAACATCAAAACGGCGAATTAGCATAAATATGTAAAGTTAATATTTTTACGCAACTTGATATCGATTGCATAATGTGTATGTACCAAAAAATTAATTCTACACCTTAATTTAAGATTGAAAAATTGTTCCAAATACCTTGTCGCTATTGCTATAGGACAACTCTATAAAAGCTCCAATAACATCAAAACGGCTAGTTAGCATAAATATGTAAAGTTCATATTTTTACGCAACTTGATATCGATTGCTTAATGTGTATGTACCAAAAAATCGGTTCTACACCTTAATATAAGATTGTGAAATTGCTCCAAATACACTGTCGCTATGGCTATACGACAACTCTATGACAACTCCAATAACATCAAAACGGCGAATTAGCATAAATATGTAAAGTTTATATTTTTACGCATCTTGATATCGATTGCATAATATGTATGTATCAAAAAATCAATTCTACACCTTAATATAAGATTGTGAAATTGCTCCAAATACACTGTCGCTATGGCTATACGGCAACTCTATGACAACTCCAATGACATCAAAACGGCTAGTTAGCATAAATATGTAAAGTTCATATTTTTACGCAACTTGATATCGATTGCTTAATGTGTATGTACCAAAAAATCGGTTCTACACCTTAATATAAGATTGTGAAATTGCTCCAAATACACTGTCGTTATGGCTTTACGACAACTCTATGACAACTCCAATGACATCAAAACGGCTAATTAGCATAAATATGTAAAGTTCATATTTTTACGCAACCTGATATCGATTGCATATTGTGTATGTACCAAAAAATCAATTCTACACCTTAATCTAAGATTGCAAAATTGTTCCAAATACATTGTCGCTATGGCTATAGGACAACTCTATGACAACTCCAATAACCATCAAAACGGCGAGTTAGCATAAATATGTAAAGTTCATATTTTTACGCAACTTGATATCGATTGCTTAATGTGTATGTACCAAAAAATCGGTTCTACACCTTAATATAAGATTGTGAAATTGTTCCAAATACATTGTCGCTATGGCTATACGACAACTCTATGAAAGCTCCAATAACATCAAAACGGCTAGTTAGCATAAATATGTAAAGTTCATATTTTTACGCAACTTGATATCGATTGCTTAATGTGTATGTATCAAAAAATCAATTCTACACCTTAATTTCGGATTGTTAACTTGTTCCAAATACACTGTCGCTATTGCTATAGGACAACTCTATGACAACTCCAATAACATCTGAAAATTTCTCAAGCTTAATCTAAGATTGCAAAATTGTTCCAAATACATTGTCGCTATGGCTATAGGACAACTCTATGACAACTCCAATAACATCAAAACGGCGAGTTAGCATAAATATGCAAAGTTCATATTTTTACGCAACTTGATATCTATTGCTTAATGTGTATGTACCAAAAAATCGGTTTGAGAATATAATCTTTAAATTAATTGGGATGCGCGATTCGTTATAAACGTGCGAAATTGCCTGTGCCTATGCGATTTTAAAAAAATGCCGATAGAAAAAAGACGACCGTTCTCGATTCTGGTTATTATACGAGTGAATTCTTTATTAAAACAGATTTCATGGCTTAGCTTAAAAATTAGCCTAACGGCATAATCTAGTGGTAAGTATATACATATAAGAGAGGGGTAAGTATAGGTAGATATAATTCAGCAATCTTATAATCCACGGTAATAGAGCCTTCTAATACATTTGTAATAGATGTTTTCTTTTTTGTTAATATAAAAATGGTAAGTATTTACATGATATAAAAATGGTAAGTATTTACATGATATAAAAATGGTAAGTATTTACATGATATAAAACAACATTTAATAGTATTCATAGATTCTTTAATTAATTTTACAAATTTCTTTTTAAACCATTATTTTTAGACGGATAAAGTCGCTTGACGCAACACCGGCCACCTTGACAGGATTATGATCCTTCAACTTCGATAGGCAGCAGGGCTAGCTTGTGAATAGGGCGCTTAATGGTGCCTGCCTTGGTTACTACGTCTGCCACTCGCACCTTTCCGTCTCGTCCTTCTACGGTTGCGGCGATTCGTCCTAGTGCCCACTGCTGCGGTGGCGTGTTGTCTTCGTGGACGAGGACGAGATCGCCGGGCTGCAGGTTGCGTTTCGGGTGCAGCCATTTGTTGCGCTCCTGAAGACTGGTAATGTACGTTTTGGACCACTGTCGCCAAAACTGTTGCTTGAGACAGCAAACAAGTTGCCATCTCTCGCAATAGCGAATTGGGTCCGTTGACACTTGTGCCGGTGGTAAGGCTCGGAGGGAGCACCCTATTAGTAGGTGTGCTGGAGTCAATGCTTCGCCGTCGTTGGGATCCTGGCTCAACGGTGCGAGGGGCCGCGAGTTGAGGATGGCCTCCACTTCGGCCAGCAGTGTTGCTAACTCTTCGGCGGTGAGCAGCACGTTGCCCATTGCGCGTACGGCGAGGTGTTTGGCGGACTTCACTGCCGCCTCCCATAACCCGCCGAAGTGCGGCGCCCTCGGTGGTATAAAGGCGAATTTGAACCCTTCTTCGGCGGCGAATTCCATTACTTCCGGAGACTGGGACAGAAACGCCTCTTTGAGTTCGCGCAACTTGCGATCGGCGCCGACGAAGTTGGTTGCGTTGTCGCTGTGTATCGTCTGTGGCATCCCTCGGCGACCAATGAACCTTTTTAGGGCGAGAATAAAGGAATTAGTTGATAAGTCAGAAACTAATTCTAAGTGTACTGCTTTAGACGTGAAACAAACGAAAACAGCGATATAGGTTTTTACGGGTGATCGACCGCGTATTTTCAATGTAGTATAAATTGGACCACAAAAATCTACGCCACATATAAGAAAGGGTCGTAGCGCTCGAAGTCTCGAAGTCTTTCAACTGGCAAGTTTCCCATTATTTGGGCTTGCAACTTCGGCTTATAATGAAAGCAGTGTGTACAGTTTCTTACGGTTCTACTGCATGCCTCTCTTGCATTAATCACCCATATGCGTTCTCGAAGAAGCGCAACCAACGCCTTTGCCCCTGCGTGGTGATTTCGAAAGTGCAGGAACCGTAAATAACTGATAACGAAGTGCGAATTCTTATTTAGTAATAATGGGAATTTGGCATCGTATGGGAGAGGTGCATTTAAAAGGCGACCTCCTACTCGGATTAATTTGTATGAAAGCGACATTTCCGAGTACTCATGCAAAAACGGATTCAGTTTTTGCAAGTTTGCGGGTAGCGTGGTGCCTTTCGTGAGTTTTTGGATTTCATTCGCAAATTCCGAATGTTGAATCACCTGAACAATTTTTAAAAAACTCAAGTGTAATTCGTCAGATGTCAGGTGCCTTCCCTCCGTAGGTATTTTTGGTCGTCTAATCCACCGTAATAGATAGGCAACCACACGAAGCAATTTTTGATGAGAAGAGAATTTTTCGATAAGGTTCAATAGTGAATTCTCTTTCACATTTATGGCTAGTGTGAAAGTATTTTTCTTCTTCTCTAATGCTTCATCGTCTGGGGAAAGCTGGAAGTGAGTGTTAATTGGCCATAAAGCGGGGTCTTCTAGGAGGAACTGTGGACCGCCAAACCATATTGAATTATTCAATTCATCCACGTTGCAACCCCGAGACACTTGATCCGCAGGATTTTGTTTTGTTGGCACATGTCGCCAATTTATATTGTCAGTCCATTCTTGGATTTCAGACACTCTATTTGCAACAAAGGTTTGTAATGACGATGGATGCGTTTTTACCCAATGCAATACGATTTCAGAGTCTGTCCAAAATATAATTTTTTCAAATTGTCGATTCAACATTGGCGCAATTCGTGACCATAATTTGGCAAGAAGATGTGCTGCCGAGAGCTCGAGACGCGGAAGAGACTTGGTCTTCAGCGGAGCCACTCTAGATTTTGCAGTAAGCAGCATGCATTTAATACCACTAGCAGATTGGCTTCGTATGTATATGCAGCATCCGTACGCTCTTATTGAAGCGTCGGAGAAGCCATGTATTTGGCAGATAGCACTCGACTCTAGATTTACGTATCGAGGAATGCTAATTGATGACAGCTGCAGTAGGTTGGCTTTAAAATTCTGCCAGCTAGTATCAAGACGCAATGGAATCGACTCATCCCAATCTAGTTTTTGGATCCAAAGCTCTTGCAATAAGATTTTTGCTTTGGTAACTAGTGGGGCTAATAATCCAAGAGGATCGAAAAGGCGAGCAGAGACTGATAGTATGTTTCGTTTAGTAGCTCGCAGATCATGAAAATTGGCATCCAAAACAAACCGAAACAAATCCTCTTTCGGCAACCAATGGATTCCTAGTGTTTTAGTTGAGTTTTTGTCATTGAAGCTTAATGACTTTTCAGTATAATTACTGTCGAAAAATTTAGGGTGGTTCGAAAACCACTTTGTTAAGGTGAATCCGGCCGAGTTTAATATTTTAATTACTTCACTTCTTATAAGATCTAGAGACTCAAAATTTTCAGATCCTGTTAATAAGTCATCAACATAAAAGTCTCTTTTAATGGCCAATGAACCGAGTGGGTATTTAGTTGCATTAGCATCACTGAGCATTTGTAAACACCGTGTTGCGAGAAATGGAGCAGGCGCAGTGCCGTATGTTACGGTGTTAAGACGAAAAATTTGAATTTGCTCAGAAGGATGCTCTCTCCACACAATAAGCTGACAATTTCTGTCTTCTTCATGCATGATTATTTGACGGTACATTTTAGTAATGTCCGCTGTTAGTGCATACTTATGTAAGCGAAAACGAAGAAGAGTTGAATATAATTCTTCTTGGATGGTTGGACCTACCATCAAAAGCTCATTTAATGAAATTTGAGAAGAAGTACGACTCGACGCATCAAAGACAACTCGTAATTTTGTTGTTGTGCTTTCAGGCCTCAAAACACACTGATGCGGAATGAAATAGTGTGGTTCACTCGGGATCTTATTATTTGTTGGGCTCATGTGACCCAGCGCTTTATACTCATTCATGAAGTCCAGATACATTTTACGAAGTTCTGGATCTTTCAATGTTTTCCTCTCCAGGGCCTGAAACCGCCGAACTGCGATTTCATAGGAGTGACCGAGTAACTTACGGTCAGCTTTAAAGGGCATTCTGACTTGAAGCCTTCCTGAAGGTAATACTTCAGTTGTTTTGACGAAAAATTGTTCACATTCATTTTGTTCAGGTGTGAATTTGTTGCCAATTGTTTCTGAAGGAAGTTCCTCCAGAGCCCAGAATTTTTGGACTACTGAATCTATTGACGTTAAGTCTTCTTCAGTTTGGCATAATGTGCTATTTACTTCGGGAGGAGGACTAAGACTGCTGACATATTTACCAGAAACAATCCATCCCAAAAGAGTTTTCTGTAGCGTTGGTTGATTAGGGCCACTTTTAATTTGACCAACCGCTAATAAATCGAAAAAGGTTTCCGCCCCTAATAACATATCGATCTTTTGAGATTTTTGGAATTCTGGATCCGCCAATTTAATATTGTGCGGAATTTTCCAACCATTAATATTAATGGTATGGTCTGGATGATTAGCCGAAATACATCGCATAATCCAGAATTCCGCCGAAAATTCATAATTATTTACGCGCGATTTCACAAATGCGCTTAATTTGGCCCCAACTTTTGTACTTGAATTACCAATCCCGATAATATTTAAAGTCCTGTTTTGGCGTCGAATCCGCAGTTTTTGGGCCAAATCCTCCGTTATAAAGTTGACTTGACTTCCCGAGTCCAGCAAGGCTCTTGCGGGCAGGTACTCTCCACAGCTTGATCTCACCAGAATAACTGCTGTTGCCAACATTACCCGATCAGGCACACTTATTGTATGCAT
This sequence comes from Bactrocera neohumeralis, assembly GCF_024586455.1. Classification (NCBI taxonomy): domain Eukaryota; kingdom Metazoa; phylum Arthropoda; class Insecta; order Diptera; family Tephritidae; genus Bactrocera; species Bactrocera neohumeralis. Next base: position 40,523 of record NW_026089674.1, on the reverse strand, counting down.
TGCGTGTGTAGTTGTTGTTGGTTGCGGATGAGGCTCAGCAGCGAAGGATACAGGATACTGGTGCAGTAAGGTGTGGTGGGACCGATTACACACGCGACATCGATCCGCTCTGCATTTGGATACCGTATGTCCCTTACGCAAACAATTTATGCATAAGGGCACTGATTTGACAAACTCAAATCTCTGTTGAACAGAGAGAGTTTTAAAAGAGGGGCAAGCTGTTAAGTAGTGGTCCTTCGATTTACACTGCTGGCATGTTGGCTGCTTTGCATTCGCTGCAACTAAAGCGGATTTAGTTCCATTCATGTGAGGCTGCTTCACGTGGTTCGCGCTGGCTGCTGCTATGGGTCTCGTCCTCGAAGATGATGCGCCTTCAGCTGATAGGTGCTGGTACCGTCTATTTAAGGTGGCTTCACAATCCTTCCACAATGGTAACTTGTCGTAATCCAGCTGTTCTTCCCACTTTGATCGGGTGGCAGAGTCAACTTTTGTCATGACTATGTGAATAATTATCGCATTTGTGATTTGTTTCTCATCGCCCAGCGATAGCAATGAGTCATATACAGCCGACACTTCATCAATCATCGCGCGCAATGAAGTGGCTGAAGGCTTAGGGATAGTTGGCAGCTCAAAAAGTTTTGAAATCGTATTAAAAAAAATCAAACATTTATTGTCGTAAACCTTTTTGAGACTTGCCAACGCCTTCGGATAATTTTCATCCGACATTTGAAACGCCTTTACCGTGCCCAGAGCCTCCCCAGATAGACAATTAACCAGATGGTTAAATTTTTCAATATCTGGGATGTTTGGATCATTGTGAACCAAACTCTCAAACAAACTCATGAAATTTTTAAATTCCGAATATTCTCCCTTGAATTTCGGCAAATTCATTTTTGGGAGCCTTGAGCTGTGAGATGTTACGAATGAAGTTTCAGCAATAGATGTTCTATTTTTGGCCAAAATTGTTTTAATTATGGATTTTGTCTCTACAATTATGTCCTCTAACTCCCCTCGGGCCATGTCGTCTTCATCAATCTCTTCAATTTTAGATTGACATTTCATCAATTTCTCACTATGCGAGTTTAGTATATCAAGACGACATTCCAATTCGATTGGATCTAATGACATAGTCTTTTCTAGAAGACCCGTTTTTATGCGTAAAATGCTACTTTTCGCCACCGTCCTTTGACGCTTTAATGACTTTAAGTCGATCAACTCCTTACTTGGAGAGATGTTGGCGATAGTTGGCTTTGGCTTGCTCATTTTGCTTATTTAAATTAAATTTCCGGAACCAAAACTATACAGGTTGGCAACAGATATACTATTAAGGATCGATAACGAAAACGAAAAATATATGTATAGCGATTCCCAAATACACGAAAGCCAGACCAATAGCAATAAAGGTTGGCAACAAATATATTTGGAATCGGTTACGAGAACGAGAAAAAAAAATGATATCGATTCCCAAGTATACGAAAGCCGAACCTATGAAGTATGCAAAATAAGCAATAGCACAATTGAACGTTCTGGAAAATGTTTTTTTTTTTTTTAAGCGAGAAAATTTTCCAAAGAACCGTAAAACTTTATTTCGTTTAAAATTTAAAAAAATTTTTTTTTTTTTTTTTTTTTTTTTGCAAGATATAAAATGTCGCACTTTAATGTTCAATTAAGAACGCTACCGCAAATCCCACGATCCCTCTTTCACTTATGTAGATGCATAGATGCATAGATGCATAAATGCTTATGTACATGTGTATGTATATATACGTATGCGAATATTAAAATATAAATCCATGCAATAAGAAAATATACGTATGTGAAAAAATGTGAAAAGAGGGAGAGCCAAAAACTGAAAGTGTGCACTTGCTCTTTGTTTTGTTTAATTTTCGTACTTGTCTTTTTCTTTGATTCGCACTACTTTCAGTGATTCGCACTCGTTACCTGTTGTGAATGCGTCGGCGGTTTGCCTGCGTTCACTTCCCTTTTGCAAACGATGCAATTGCAGCTCATTCCCACGAAGTGTCAGCAGCAGTGGATGTACCGTCGATATAAAGTTGACGTAGCAGCGGAGCGACGGTTAGCGTTGACGCAGCAGCAGCGATGATGACGATGTTGACGCAGACCCTTGCGAAATTAGTATACAGTTTTTTTTTTTTTTTTTTTTTTTTTTTTTTTTTTACCGGTGTTGGACTTCAAATTTTTTTTTTTTTTTTTTGAGTCAACGGCACTAGCGGCACTTTTTTGTTTTTTTTTTTTTTTGTATAACAGCACAGCAGCACTTAGCGGTATAGATATATATATATTTTTTTTTTTTTACAGAAATTACAATTTCACCGAACAGCAATTTAGCGGTTTTATTGGATTGGTTATTTGGCACTTTCTAGCAAAATAAATGTATTTTTTAAGCCTGACTTTATTTCCGCACTCCACTGTAGTTATCCGTTTAATCAAATTATCGAATACTGTCGTTGCTCACGCACTTTTCTAGCACTTTTCTAGCACTATTCTCTTTCGACTGATGGGTAAGTATGTTTGGTATGTGTTACTTTGCGTTTTTTTTTGTTTTTTTTTTTTTTTGTTTTTGAATCTTTGGTAACTGAACGTATTGTATGTATGTATAATATGTATATTCCGAATTTATTTTCACTTATTAAAACGTATTTTGTTCCTCTTGTTTTTAGATTTTTAGATTTCTTATTCACTTATTCACTTCACCACCAACCGAACAACGAAATAATGCACAGGCAATTACGAAAAGTTATTATGATTTATTTATTTTTTTTTTTTGCTAATAGTTTGCGAAAGCTTGATGCACAGTTTAAATAATCCACGCACTATTGTCCCTGCTCGGGCGCCATGAAAAATTTCTCAAGCTTTTTTGAGAATATAATCTTTAAATTAATTGGGATGCGCGATTCGTTATAAACGTGCGAAATTGCCTGTGCCTATGCGATTTTAAAAAAATGCCGATAGAAAAAAGACGACCGTTCTCGATTCTGGTTATTATACGAGTGAATTCTTTATTAAAACAGATTTCATGGCTTAGCTTAAAAATTAGCCTAACGGCATAATCTAGTGGTAAGTATATACATATAAGAGAGGGGTAAGTATAGGTAGATATAATTCAGCAATCTTATAATCCACGGTAATAGAGCCTTCTAATACATTTGTAATAGATGTTTTCTTTTTTGTTAATATAAAAATGGTAAGTATTTACATGATATAAAAATGGTAAGTATTTACATGATATAAAAATGGTAAGTATTTACATGATATAAAACAACATTTAATAGTATTCATAGATTCTTTAATTAATTTTACAAATTTCTTTTTAAACCATTATTTTTAGACGGATAAAGTCGCTTGACGCAACAACATCAAAACGGCTAATTAACAGAAATATGTAAAGTTCAAATTTTTACGCATCTTGATATCGATTGCATATTGTGTATGTACCAAAAAATCAATTCTTCACCTTAATTTAGGATTGCAAATATGTTCCAAATACATTGTCGATATGGCTATAGGACAACTCTATGACAACTCCAATAACATCAAAACGGCTAATTAACAGAAATATGTAAAGTTCAAATTTTTACGCATCTTGATATCGATTGCATATTGTGTATGTACCAAAAAATCAATTCTTCACCTTAATTAATATGAGATTGTGAAATTGTTCCAAATACATTGTCGATATGGCTATAGGACAACTCTATGACAACTCCAATAACATCAAAACGGCTAATTAACAGAAATATGTAAAGTTCATATTTTTACGCATCTTGATATCGATTGCTTAATGTGTATGTACCAAAAAATCAATTCTACACCTTAATTTAAGATTGTGAAATTGTTCCAAATACACTGTCGCTATCGCTATAGGACAACTCTATGACAACTCCAATAACATCAAAACGGGTAATTAGCAAAAATATGTAAAATTCATATTTTTACGCTACCTGATATCGATTGCATATTGTGTATGTACCAAAAAATCAATTCTACACCTTAATCTAAGATTTGCAAAATTGTTCCAAATACATTGTCGCTATGGCTATAGGACAACTCTATGACAACTCCAATAACATCAAAACGGCGAGTTAGCATAAATATGTAAAGTTCATATTTTTACGCAACTTGATATCGATTGCATAATGTGTATGTACCAAAAAATCGATTCTACATCTTAATTTAAGATTGAAAAATTGTTTTAAATACACTGTCGCTATTGCTATAGGACAACTCTATGACAACTCCAATAACATCAAAACGGCTAGTTAGCATAAATAGGTAAAGTTCATATTTTTTCGCAACTTGATATCGATTGCTTAATGTGTATGTACCAAAAAAATCGATTCTACACCTTAATATAAGATTGTGAAATTGCTCCAAATACACTGTCGTTATGGCTTTACGACAACTCTATGACAACTCCAATAACATCAAAACGGCTAAATAGCATAAATATGTAAAATTCATATTTTTACGCAACCTGATATCGATTGCTTAATGTGTATGTGTCAAAAAATCGATTCTACACCTTAATTTTAGATTGTGAAATTGTTCCAAATACACTGTCGCTATGGCTATACGACAACTCTATGACAACTCCAATAACATCAAAACGGCGAGTTAGCATAAATATATAAAGTTCATATTTTTACGCAACTTGATAATGATTGCTTAATGTGTTTGTATCGAAAAATCGATTCTACACCTTAACTTAAGATTGTGAAATTGCTCCAAAGACACTGTCGTTATGGCTATACGACAACTCTATGACAACTCCAATAACATCAAAACGGCTAGTTAGCATAAATATGTAAAGTTCAAATTTTTACGCATCTTGATATCGATTGCATAATATGTATGTACCAAAAAATCAATTTTACACCTTAATTTAAGATTGCAAAGCTGTTCCAAATACATTGTCGCTATGGCTATAGGACAACTCTATGACAACTCCAATAACATCAAAACGGCTAATTAACAGAAATATGTAAAGTTCATATTTTTACGCATCTTGATATCGATTGCATATTGTGTATGTACCAAAAAATCAATTCTACACCTTAATATAGGATTGCAAATATGTTCCAAATACATTGTCGATATGGCTATAGGACAACTCTATGACAACTCCAATAACATCAAAACGGCTAGTTAGCATAAATATGTTAAGTTCATATTTTTACGCAACTTGATATCGATTGCTTAATGTATATGTATCAAAAAATCGATTCTATACCTTAATTAAGGATTGCAAAGTTGTTCCAAATACATTGTCGCTATGGCTATAGGACAACTCTATGACAACTTCAATAACATCAAAACGGCTAGTTAGCATAATTATGTAAAGTTCATATTTTTACGCAACATGATATCGATTGCTTAATGTGTATGTATCAAAAAATCGATTCTACACCGTAACTTAAGATTGTGAAATTGCTCCAAATACACTGTCGTTATTGCTATACGACAACTCTATGACAACTCCCATAACATCAAAAAGGCTAATTAGCATAAATATGTAAAGTTCATATTTTTACGCAACCTGATATCGATTGCATAATGTGTATGTATCAAAAAATCAATTCTACACCTTTATTTAGGATTGCAAATATGTTCCAAATACATTGTCGCTATGGCTATAGGACAACTCTATGACAACTCCAATAACACAAAAACGGCTAATATGCATAAATATATAAAGTTCATATTTTTACGCATCTTGATATCGATTGCATAATATGTATGTACCAAAAAATCAATTCTACACCTTAATTTAGGATTGTTAAATTGTTCCAAATACACTGTCGCTATTGCTACAGGACAACTCTATGACAACTCCAATAACATCAAAACGGCGAGTTAGCATAAATATGTAAAGTTAATATTTTTACGCAACTTGATATCGATTGCTTAATGTGTATGTACCAAAAAATCGATTCTACACCTTAATATGAGATTGTGAAATTGCTCCAAATACACTGTCGCTATGGCTATACGACAACTCTATGAAAACTCCAATAACATCAAATCGGCGAGTTAGCATAAATATGTAAAGTTCATATTTTTACGCAACTTGATATCGATTGCATAATGTGTATGTACCAAAAATCAATTCTACACCTTAATTTAAGGATTGTTAAATTGTTTCAAATACACTGTCGCTATTGCTATAGAACAACTCTATGACAACTCCAATAACATCAAAACGGCGAGTTAGCATAAATATGTAAAGTTCATATTTTTACGCAACTTGATATCGATTGCTTAATGTGTATGTACTAAAAAATCGGTTCTACGCCTTAATATAAGATTGTGAAATTGCTCCAAATACACTGTCGTTATGGCTATACGACAACTCTATGACAACTCCAATAACATCAAAACGGCTAATTAACAGAAATATGTAAAGTTCATATTTTTACGCAACTTGATATCGATTGCTTAATGTGTATGTACCAAAAAATCGGTTCTACACCTTAATATAAGATTGTGAAATTGCTCCAAATACACTGTCGTTATGGCTTTACGACAACTCTATGAAAGCTCCAATAACATCAAAACGGCTAAATAGCATAAATATGTAAAGTTCATATTTTTACGCAACCTGATATCGATTGCATAATGTGTATGTGTCAAAAAATCAATTCTACACCTTAATTTCGGATTGTTAAATTGTTCCAAATACACTGTCGCTATTGCTATAGGACAACTCTATGACAACTCCAATAACATCAAAACGGCGAGTTAGCATAAATATATAAAGTTCATATTTTTACGCAACTTGATATCGATTGCTTAATGTGTATGTACCAAAAAATCGGCTCTACACCTTAATATGAGATTGTGAAATTGCTCCAAATACACTGTCGTTATGGCTTTACGACAACTCTATGAAAGCTCCAATAACATCAAAACGGCTAATTTGCATAAATATGTAAAGTTCAGATTTTTACGCATCTTGATATCGATTGCATATTGTGTATGTACCAAAAAATCAATTCTACACCTTAATCTAGGATTGCAAATTGTCCCAAATACATTGTCGATATGGCTATAGGACAACTCTGTGACAACTCCAATAACATCAAAACGGCGAGTTAGCATAAATATGTAAAGTTCATATTTTTACGCAACTTGATATCGATTGCTTAATGTGTATGTACTAAAAAATCGGTTCTACGCCTTAATATAAGATTGTGAAATTGCTCCAAATACACTGTCGTTATGGCTATACGACAACTCTATGACAACTCCAATAACATCAAAACGGCTAATTAACAGAAATATGTAAAGTTCATATTTTTACGCATCTTGATATCGATTGCTTAATGTGTATGTACCAAAAAATCAATTCTACACCTTAATTTAGGATTGCAAAATTGTTCCAAATACACTGTCGCTATGGCTATAGGACAACTCTATGACAACTCCAATAACATCAAATCGGCGAGTTAGCATAAATATATAAAGTTCATATTTTTACTCAACTTGATATCGATTGCTTAATGTGTATGTACCAAAAAATCGGCTCTACACCTTAATATGAGATTGTGAAATTGCTCCAAATACACTGTCGTCATGGCTATACGACAACTCTATGAAAGCTCCAATAACATCAAAACGGCTAGTTAGCATAAATATGTAAAGTTCATATTTTTACGCAACTTGATATCGATTGCTTAGTGTGTATGTATCAAAAAATTAATTCTACACCTTAATTTAAGATTGTGAAATTGTTCCAAATACACTGTCGCTATTGCTATAGGACAGCTCTATGACAACTCCAATAACATCAAAACGGCTAATTAGCATAAATATGTAAAGCTCATATTTTTACGCTTCTTGATATCGATTGCATATTGTGTATGTACCAGAAAATCAATTCTACACCTTAATCTAAGATTGCAAAATTGTTCCAAATACATTGTCGCTATGGCTATAGGACAACTCTAAGACAACTCCAATAACATCAAAACGGCTAGTTAGCATAAATATGTAAAGTTCATATTTTTACGCAACTTGATAACGATTGCTTAATGTGTATGTATCAAAAAATCGATTCTACACCGTATCTTAAGATTGTGAAATTGTTTCAAATATACTGTCATTATGGCTATACGACAACTCTATGACAACTCCAATAACATCAAAACGGCTAGTTAGCATAAATATGTAAAGTTCATATTTTTACGCAACCTGATATCGGTTGCATAATGTGTATGTACCAAAAAATCAATTCTACACCTTAATTTAGGATTGCTAAATTGTTCCAAATACACTGTCGCTATTGCTATAGGACAACTCTATGACAACTCCAATAACATCAAAACGGCGAGTTAGCATAAATATGTAAAGTTCATATTTTTACTCAACTTGATATCGATTGCTTAATGTGTATGTACCAAAAAATCGATTCTACACCTTAATATGAGATTGTGAAATTGCTCCAAATACACTGTCGTCATGGCTATACGGCAACTCTATGAAAGCTCCAATAACATCAAAACGGCGAGTTAGCATTTATATATGTAAAGTTCATATTTTTACGCAACTTGATATCGATTGCTTAGTGTGTATGTATCAAAAAATTAATTCTACACCTTAATTTAAGATTGTGAAATTGTTCCAAATACCCTGTCGCTATGGCTATAGAACAACTCTATGACAACTCCAATAACATCAAAACGGGTAATTTACAGATATATGTAAAGTTCATATTTTTACACTACCTTATATCGATTGCATATTGTGTATGTACCAGAAAATCAATTCTACACCTTAATCTAAGATTGCAAAATTGTTCCAAATACATTGTCGCTATGGCTATAGGACAACTCTAAGACAACTCCAATAACATCAAAACGGCTAGTTAGCATAAATATGTAAAGTTCATATTTTTACGCAACTTGATAACGATTGCTTAATGTGTATGTATCAAAAAATCGATTCTACACCGTAACTTAAGATTGTGAAATTGCTCCAAATACACTGTCGTTATGGCTATACGACAACTCTATGACAACTCCAATAACATCGAAACGGCTAGTTAGCATAAATAAGTAAAGTTCATATTTTTACGCAACCTGATATCGATTGCATAATGTGTATGTACCAAAAAATCAATTCTACACCTTAATTAAGGATTGCAAATATGTTCCACATACATTGTCGATATGGCTATAGGACAACTCTATGACAACTCCAATAACATCAAAACGGCTATTTAACAGAAATATGTAAAGTTCATATTTTTACGCATCTTGATATCGATTGCATATTGTGTATGTACCAAAAAATCAATTCTACACCTTAATATAGGATTGCAAATATGTTCCAAACACATTGTCGATATGGCTATAGGACAACTCTATGACAACTCCAATAACATCAAAACGGCTAGTTAGCATAAATATGTAAAGTTCATATTTTTACGCAACCTGATATCGATTGCATAATGTGTATGTACCAAAAAATCAATTCTACACCTTAATTTAGGATTGTAAAATTGTTCCAAATACACTGGCGCTATTGCTATAGGACAACCCTATGACAACTCCAATAACATCAAAACGGCAAATATGCATAAATATGTAAAGTTCAAATTTTTACGCATCTTGATATCGATTGCATAATATGTATGTACCAAAAAATCAATTTTACACCTTAATTTAAGATTGTTAAATTGTTCCAAATACACTGTCGCTATGGCTATAGGACAACTCTGTGACAACTCCAATAACATCAAAACGGCTAGTTAGCATAAATATGTAAAGTTCATATTTTTACGCAACCTGATATCGATTGCATAATGTGTATGTACCAAAAAATCAATTCTACACCTTAATCTAGGATTGCAAATATGTTCCAAATACATTGTCGATATGGCTATAGGACAACTCTATGAAAGCTCCAATAACATCAAAACGGCTAGGTAGCATAAATATGTAAAGTTCATATTTTTACGCATCTTGATGTCGATTGCATATTGTGTATGTACCAAAAAAATCAATTCTAGACCTTAATTTAGGATTGCAAATATATTCCCAATACAATGTCGATATGGCTATAGGACAACTCTATGACAACTCCAATAACATCAAAACGGCTAATTAACAGAAATATGTAAGTTCATATTTTTACGCATCTTGATATCGATTGCATATTGTGTATGTACCAAAAAATCAATTCTACATTTTAATCTAGAATTGAAAGTATGTTCCAAATACATTGTCGCTATGGCTATAGAACAACTCCAATAACATCAAAACGGCTAATTAACATAAATATGTAAAGTTCATATTTTTACGCATGTTGATATCGATTGCTTAATGTGTATGTACCAAAAAACCAATTCTACACCTTAATTTAGGATTGTTAAATTGTTCCAAATACATTGTCGCTATGGCTATAGGACAACTCTATGACAACTCCAATAACATCAAAACGGCTAATTAACAGAAATACATAAAGTTCATATTTTTATGCAACTTGATATCGATTGCTCAATGTGTATTGTACCAAAAAAATCAATTCTACACCTTAATTTAAGATTGCAAATTGTTCCAAATACACTGTCGATATGGCTATAGGACAACTCTATGACAACTCCAATAACATCAAAACGGCGTGTTAGCATAAATATGTAAAGTTCATATTTTTACGCAACTTGATATCGATTGCATAATGTGTATGTACCAAAAAATCAATTCTACACCTTAATCTAAGATTGCAAAATTGTTCCAAATACATTGTCGCTATGGCTATAGGACAACTCTATGACAACTCCAATAACATCAAAACGGCTAGTTAGCATAAATATGTAAAGTTCAAATTTTTACGCATCTTGATATCGATTGCTTAATGTGTATGTATCAAAAAATCAATTCTACACCTTAATCTAGGATTGCAAATATGTTCCAAATACATTGTCGATATGGCTATAGGACAACTCTATGACAACTCCAATAACATCAAAACGGCTAATTAACAAAAATATGTAAAGTTCATATTTTTACGCATCTTGATATCGATTGCATATTGTGTATGTACCAAAAAATCAATTCTACACCTTAATTTAGGATTGCTAAATTGTTCCAAATACACTGTCGCTATGGCTATAGGACAACTCTGTGACAACTCCAATAACATCAAAACGGCTAGTTAGCATAAATATGTAAAGTTCATATTTTTACGCAACCTGATATCGATTGCATAATGTGTATGTACCAAAAAATCAATTCTACACCTTAATTTAGGATTGCAAATATGTTCCAAATACATTGTCGATATGGCTATAGGACAACTCTATGAAAGCTCCAATAACATCAATACGGCTAATTAGCATAAATATGTGAAGTTCATATTTTTTCGCAACCTGATATCGATTGCATATTGTGTATGTATAAAAAAATCAATTCTACACCTTAATTTAAGATTGTTAAATTGTTCCAAATACATTGTCGCTATTGCTATAGGACAACTCTATGACAACTCCAAAAACATCAAAACGGCTAAATAGCATAAATATGTAAAGTTCATATTTTTACGCAACCTGATATCGATTGCATTATGTGTATGTATCAAAAAATCAATTCTACACCTTAATTTCGGATTGTTAAATTGTTCCAAATACACTGTCGCTATTGCTATAGGACAACTCTATGACAACTCCAATAACATCAAAACGGCTAATTAACAGAAATATGTAAAGTTCATATTTTTACGCATCTTGATATCGATTGCTGAATATGTATGTATCAAAAAATCGATTCTTCAACGTAACTTAAGATTGCAAAATTGCTCCAAAAACACTGTCGCTATGGCTCTACGACAACTCTATGACAACTCCAATAACCTCAAAACGGCTAATTGGCATAAATATGTAAAGTTCATATTTTTACGCAACCTGATATCGATTGCATAATGTGCATGTACCAAAAAATCAATTCTACACCTTAATTTAAGATTGTTAAATTGTTCCAAATACACTGTAGCTAATGCTATAGGACAACTCTATGACAACTCCAATAACATCAAAACGGCTAGTTTGCATAAATATGTAAAGTTCATATTTTTACGCAACTTGATATCGATTGCATAATATATGTGTACCAAAAAATCAATTCTACACCTTAATCTAAGATTGCAAAATTGTTCCAAATACATTGTCGCTATGGCTATAGGACAACTCTATGACAACTCCAATAACATCAAAACGGCTAGTTAGCATAAATATGTAAAGTTCATATTTTTACGCAACTTGATATCGATTGCTTAGTGTGTATGTATCAAAAAATCGATTCTACACCTTAACTTAAGATTGTGAAATTGCTCCAAAGACACTGTCGTTATGGCTATGCGACAATTTAAGATTGTCAAATTGTTCCAAATACACTGTCGCTATTGCTATATGTTAGTCATTCCTAAATACAACCCTAATTCATATTCATTGTGTCCTTTCACATTGTCATTTATCATTCTTATACTGTGCTTACTCTGTTCTTTAAGTCTCTTATAGTGTTTAATAAAACTTGAATTGTCATAGCGTTGACATCGTGTGTTTGTTCTCCAACAATATCTAACAAGGGTTATGGGCCCAGTCCCATCGCTAAGTGTGTAAAGTGTAAAGTAATTAAAATGAATATTAGCATCGAAAAATTGGACGGCGAAAATTTCTCATCATGGTGTGTCCTGATGAAGAGTCTTTTGATCACGGCGGATTGTTGGTACACAGTGGTCGCCACGTGTCCGGAAGCTCCAGGTCCCGAAAAGGTCGCATTTATGAAAGCTGATAGTATGGCATTGGCCTTAATTACATTGAATGTTAAAACAACGGAGCTGCTACATATAAAAAATTGTTCGACTTCCAAATCAGCGTGGGAGAAACTTCACAACGTATACAGTGCAAGTGGTCCTGCTAAAAAGGTATGTCTTTTCAAAAAGCTTGTGCGGTTTCAATTTCGCCAGAGTGAAAAATTTGGGCAGCAGATAAACCAATTTTGCTCCATCGTTGATAATCTTCGCGAGTTAGATATTACGATACCAGATGATTTGTTATCTATAATGCTTTTATGCTCATTGCCAGAAGAAATGGACAACTTCGTCGTAGCTATCGAGACTCGAGACGAGTTACCATTGTTGGACGGCTTAAAACGTAAGTTGCTAGAAGAGGAGCAGCGGCGGTCAGTTAACTATCAAGATAAGCATTCAGATAATTTTGAATCAGAGCGTGTAATGGCAGTGAATTCAGCAAAAGATAGGCCCAACAAAAGTGTTAGAGGTTATGTTAAACCTAGAAATGTGAGATGCTACACGTGTGGAACACGCGGTCATATAAGTGCGCAATGCAAAAGCAAAAATAAGCAAAAAGTTAATGGCGTGATTTTAAGTTTAAATTTACAGTTTGAGCAGAGAGACGCTTTTATATTGGATAGCGGTGCATCGAGCCATATGTGCTGTGAAAAATTTTACTTCGTGAATTTGAGAGTTTGTGACGAAGAGGTAATGCTCGCAACGGGCGAGATGATAAAAGTTCATGCTATTGGTAATGTAATATTGAAATCAGAATATACTGACATTACGTTAATAGATGTGTTCTATGTTCCACAACTACACTCTAATTTTTTGTCTGTATCAAAAATTACAGAGAGTGGAAATAAAGTAGAATTTCGAGGCAGAAGAGCTGCGATTATAAGCAAGCAAAATAAATTAGTTTTTGAAGCATTCCTGCATAGTAATATTTATACAGCAAAAGTCACAATTAGGAAAACTAATAAACTGATGCAAGTACGCGAAAATTCAAACAATAAATTACAACTATGGCATCAAAGATTTGGTCATATGAATTTCGATAGTGTGACAAGGTTGTTTAATAAAGGAATGATTAAAGGTTGTGAGAAACTAAATAAACCCGAATATATTAGTTGTCAGATTTGCGCATTGTGCAAAATTAAGAAAAAGTCTTTTACGAACTACAAAGAAATTTATAGCAAAAAACCATTGGAAATTGTTCACACTGACTTGTGCGGTCCAATGAGAATAAAATCGGAGGGTGGCTCCATGTATTTCATAAGTTTCATAGATGATTATTCAAGATATGTTCACGTTAGTTTCTTGAAAAATAAGTCAGATGCTCTGAGTGCGTTCAAAGATTTTGTTGTAAAGGCCGAGAATCAAACAGGTTATAAAGTTAAAATACTTAGAAGTGACAACGGCCGTGAATTTGTTAATGAGACGTTTAGGCGATACCTGAATGAAAATGGCATCACACATCAAACTACAACACCATATACGCCAGAACAAAACGGAATAGCCGAAAGGTTTAATCGTACAGTCGTTGAAATGTCACGCTGTATGTTAGAGCAGTCTAAATTACCACACTCGTTATGGTCCGAGGCGGTAAATACGGCTACATATGTACGAAACAGATCACCATCAAAAATTTTAAGAGATTCTGTTCCATACCAACGCTGGTTCGGTCGCAAGCCTAGTGTTAATCATATGAAGATATTTGGTTGCTGTGCTGTCGCACTAGACAAGAGAGGCGGTCGATCAAAGTTTGCTCCAAAAGGCAAAATGCTTAAATTTGTTGGTTATGCAGAAGGTGTTAAAGGCTATCGTCTATACAACAGCGAAAATAAATCTATTACTATATCCAGAGATGTTATATTTTTCGAAGAGTCGATTTGTAATGAACACAATGTCACTAATGAAAGCGAATTTAAAAAGCCATCCACAATCTACACGAATTATTACTTTGATGATGTTGCTGTGAATGATATTGCTACTGTTAATGATGCCGAAGATGTTGTTGCTACTAATGCAGTTGCTGAGAACGAACACGATATTGCTGTTGTTAATTCCGAAAATGTTAATAGTTTACCAGATGAAAATATTTCTGATGATAACAGTTTCGAAGATGATTGTATAGTTGTTAATGCGGATGGTCGTGTAAAACGAGGTAGACCAAAAATTATTAGAACCGGTCGTGTTGGTAGACCGAAAAAGAGGTTTGCTGTTGAGCGTGAGAGAAATGTTCTAAATGCTGTCACTTGTGTGTCGAGTGATCCAATCAATGTAAAGGAAGCTTTGCAGCATGAATATGCTGAGCAATGGAAAAAAGCTATGGAGCTGGAATATCAATCGCTTTTATACAACCACACATGGGAGCTCATAGATGTTCCTGAAAACAAAAACATTATAGGTTGTAAATGGGTTTACACTACAAAGAAAAGAGCTGATGGAAGCGTGGAAAAATACAAAGCACGGCTCGTAGCTCAAGGTTGTTCACAGAAGGAACAAATTGATTATTTTGATACGTACTCGCCAGTTGTTCGTCACTTAACCATAAGGTTAATCTTGGCGTTGTCTGTTCAATATTCACTCTTAGTAAACCACATTGATATTACAGCTGCTTATTTAAACGGTGAATTAAAAGAAGAAGTTTATATGCGCCAACCACCATTATTTGAAAATCCAGAAAAGCCAAATAGCGTTTGTCGTTTAAAGAAATCTATTTATGGGCTAAAGCAAGCTGGAAGAGATTGGTCGGAGAAGATTACCGAAATTTTGTTACGAATTGGATTTCAAAGATGCAAATCGGACTGCTGCGTGTTTTACAAAAGAACACAAAACGAAATCAACATAGTAGGCGTGTATGTCGACGATCTTATTGTTGCTTGCAGTTCAAGAGAGTCAATGCATCGAATTGTAAACAAACTAAGCGAAAATGTAAATGTTGTGGATAGAGGTCCCATACAGCACTACCTTGGAATGCAGATCGAGAGAGAAGGCGAACGTGGTGAAATCAGAATCACCAGAGGTCATACATTAAGAAGTTACTTGATGACTGGGGTATGACAGATTGTAACACTTCCCCTACTCCATTGGCTAGCGGCTGTGTATTACAAAAATGTACTAGACCCAATTGTGCAGGCGAAGATACAAAGAGGTACCAGTCCTTAATTGGTGGACTAATTTATTTATCTACAATATCACGACCAGATATAGCGTATGCAGTTTCCAGATTGTCACAATTTTGCAGTCATCCACATAGGGAACAATTAGTAGCTGCAAAACATGTTCTTCGTTACTTGAAATATAAGAACGACGTAAGTTTACACTTTGTGCGAAATAATTCTTTTTTATGCTACACAGATTCAGACTGGGCTTCTGATGCAACGGACCGAAAATCGGTTACTGGCTTTATAGTCTCCTTTGGTGGCGGGCCAGTACAATGGGAAGCGAAGAAGCAAAATGTTGTCGCCTTAAGTTCGATGGAGGCGGAGTATATAGCCATGTGTCAAGGCACTAAGGAGCTGATGTTTCTTCGAAGTATTTTAAATGAACTTGGTTTTAAGGAATATGTCCAGAATCCTACAATTCTTCTTTGCGATAACCAAGGAGCTGCATTTCTTGCTACAAACGACGCAACGAAGAAACGTAGTAAACATATAGACATAAGATTTCATTTCATAAAAGATAAACATAAATTAAAAGAAATCGATATTAAACATATTTCTACAGCCAATAATATAGCTGATGGTTTAACCAAAAGTTTAGGCAAGATTAAACATGAAAACTTTTGTAAACAATTATTTAACATAACGAATTAAGGTTGAGGCGGAGTTTGTTAGTCATTCCTAAATACAACCCTAATTCATATTCATTGTGTCCTATACACTGTCGCTATTGCTATAGGACAACTCAATGACAACTCCAATAACATCAAAACGGCTAAATAGCATAAATATGTAAAGTTCATATTTTTACGCAACCTGATATCGATTGCATAATGTGTATGTACCAAAAAATCAATTCTACACCTTAATTTAGGATTGTTAAGTTGTTCCAAATACACTGTCGCTATTGCTATAGGACAACTCTATGACAACTCCAATAACATCAAAACGGGTAATTAGCAAAAATATGTAAAGTTCATATTTTTACGCATCTTGGTATCGATTGCATAATGTGTATGTACCAAAAAATCGATTCTACACCTTAATGTAAGATTGTGAAATTGCTCCAAATACGCTGTCGCTATGGCTATACGACAACTCCATGACAACTCCAATAACATCAAAACGGCTAATTAACAGAAATATGTAAAGTTCATATTTTTACGCATCTTGGTATCGATTGCTTAATGTGTATGTACCAAAAAATCGATTCTACACCTTAATATAAGATTATGAAATTGCCATAAATACACTGTCGCTATTGCTATAGGACAACTCTATGACAACTCCAATAACATCAAAACGGCAAGTTAGCATATATATGTACAGTTCATATTTCTACGCAACCTGATATCGATTGTATATTGTGTATGTACCAAAAAATCAATTCTACACCTTAATCTAAGATTGCAAATATGTTCCAAATACACTGTCGTTATGGCTATACGACAAATCTATGAAAGCTCCAATAACATCAAAACGGCTAATTAGGATAAAAATGTAAAGTTCAAATTTTTACGCAACTTGATATCGATTGCGTAATGTGTATGTACCAAAAAATCAATTCTACACCTTAATTTAAGATTGTAAAATTGTTTCAAATATACTGTCATTATGGCTATACGCCAACTCCAAAAACATCAAAACGGCTAGTTAGCATAAATATGTAAAGTTCATATTTTTACGCAACTTGATATGCTTGATGTGTATGTATCAAAAAATCGATTCTACACCTTAATATAAGCTTGTGAAGTTGTTCCATATACACTGTCGCTATTGCTTTAGGACAACTCTATGACAACTCCAATAACATCAAAACGGCAAGTTAGCATATATATGTACAGTTCATATTTCTACGCAACCTGATATCGATTGTATATTGTGTATGTAGAAAAAACAATTCGACACCTTAATCTAAGATTCAATATATATGTTTGTTGTTCATGTAGCTTTAAAACTCTACAACTTAACATACACCTTAATCTAAGATTCTACAAATACCGTAATACGACAAATTAAGATTGTGAAATTTCATTTCAAATATATCGATTGCTTAATTATGGATTCTACACCGTAACTTAAGATTGTGAAATTGTTTCAAATATACTGTCATTATGGCTATACGCCAACTCCAAAAACGTCAAAACGGCTAGTTAGCATAAATATGTAAAGTTCATATTTTTACGCAACTTGATATGCTGATGTGTATGTATCAAAAAATCGATTCCACACATTAATATAAGATTCTAAAATTGCCATGAATACACTGTCGCTATTGCTATAGGACAACTCTATGACAACTCCAATAACATCAAAACGGCTAGTTAGCATAAATATGTAAATTTCATATTTTTACGCAACCTTGATATCGATTTCTTAATGTCTATGTATCAAAATCTCGATTCTACACCTTAATATAAGCTTGTGAAGTTGTTCCATATACACTGTCGCTATTGCTGTAGGACAACTCTATGACAACTCCAATAACATCAAAACGACTAGTTAGCATAAATATGTAAAGTTCATATTTTTACGCAACTTGGTATCGATTTCTTAATGTGTACGTACAAAAAATCGGTTCTATACCTTAATATGAGATTGTGAATTTGATCCAAATACACTGTCGCTATGGCTGTAGGACAACTCTAAGACAACTCCAATAACATCAAAACGGCAAAATAGCATAAATATGTAAAGTTCATATTTTTACGCATCTTTATATCGATTGCTTAAATTGTATGTACTAAAAAATCGATTCTACACCTTAATATATGATTGTGAAATTGCTCCAAACACACTGTCGCTATGGCTATAGGACAACTCTATGACATCTCCAATAACATCAAAACGGCTAGTTAGCATAAATATGTAAAGTTCATATTTTTACGCAACTTGATATCGATTGCTTAATGTGTATGTACTAAAAAATCGATTCTACACCTTAATATAAGATTGTGAAATTGCTCCAAATACACTGTCGCTATGGCTATACGACAACTCTATGATAACTTCAATAACATCAAAACGGTTAGTTAGCATAAATATGTAAAGTTCATATTTTTACGCAACTTGATAACGATTGCTTAATGTGTTTGTATCAAAAAATCGATTCTACACCGTAACTTAAGATTGTGAAATTGTTTCAAATATACTGTCATTATGGCTATACGAAAACTCTATGGCAACTCCAATAATATCAAAACGGCTAGTTAGCATAAATATGTAAAGTTCATATTTTTACGCAACTTGATATCGATTTCTTAATGTGTATGTATCAAAATCTCGATTCTACACCTTAATATAAGCTTGTGAAGTTGTTCCATATACA
The DNA here is from genome assembly GCF_024586455.1 of Bactrocera neohumeralis. Lineage (NCBI taxonomy): Eukaryota > Metazoa > Arthropoda > Insecta > Diptera > Tephritidae > Bactrocera > Bactrocera neohumeralis. Next base: position 21,221 of record NW_026089674.1, on the reverse strand, counting down.
CTGTCGCTATTGCTGTAGGACAACTCTATGACAACTCCAATAACATCAAAACGGCTAGTTAGCATAAATATGTAAAGTTCATATTTTTACGCAACTTGATATCGATTGCTTAATGTGTACGTACTAAAAAATCGGTTCTACACCTTAATATGAGATTGTGAAGTTGCTCCAAATACACTGTCGTTATGGCTATACGACAACTCTATGAAAGCTCCAATAACATCAAAACGGCTAAATAGCATAAATATGTAAAGTTCATATTTTTACGCAACCTGATATCGATTACATAATGTGTATGTACCAAAAAATCAATTCTACACCTTAATTTAGGATTGTTAAATTGTTCCAAATAAACTGTCGCTATTGCTATAGGCCAACTCTATGACAACTCCAATAACATCAAAACGGCTAATTAACAGAAATATGTAAAGTTCATATTTTTACGCAACTTGATATCGATTGCTTAATGTGTATGTACTAAAAAATCGGTTCTACGCCTTAATATAAGATTTTGAAATTGCTCCAAATACACTGTCGTTATGGCTATACGACAACTCTATGAAAGCTCCAATAACATCAAAACGGCTAAATAGCATAAATATGTAAAGTTCATATTTTTACGCAACCTGATATCGATTGCATAATGTGTATGTACCAAAAAATCAATTCTACACCTTAATTCAGGATTGTTAAATTGTTCCAAATACACTGTCGCTATTGCTATAGGACAACTCTATGACAACTCCAATAACATCAAAACGGGAACAAGTATGTAAAGTTCATATTTTTACGCAATCTGATATCGATTGCTTAATGTGCGTGTATCAAAATATCGATTCTACACCTTAATTTAGGATTGTTAAATTGTTCAAATACTGTCGATAACGATTGAAGGGCTAGTTAAAATATGTAAAGTTCATGCAACTATAACGAAAATCAAAAAATCGATTCTACACCGTAACTTAAGATTGTGAAAATGTTTCAAATATATGCTTTTTTGATAGCTTCGAATCGCGATTTAAAACAACGACGATATATATTTACAAATTATTTATTAATATAAATATATATAATACAACGAATAGAAGGTTACGTGGCTGGTGGTTTACCAGGTGAAATGCCCTTGCGCCTGCAGTTAACGAATATAAGAAACGAACTAGAAAATAATGCGTGTGCAGGCACCGAATGTAAAAAGCGAACTATCACTATGATGCTACGCTTAGGCAAAAGCTAAGCTTAATTGTTCTTACACGTATGTATGTATAAATATATTAAAGGATAAAGGGAGATGAGGAATTAGAATAACGAGTAATGCCGTGGTGGATATGCAAAATTAGAGTGACCAGATAACAATTAATATTAAATATTTACAGTGCTTTCTCACCACATTGGGTAGAATATATGTGTGCATATAAGTTTAGTAAAACTTAAGTATAAATAATAACTTAAGATTAATGCTACTCATTATTGGTAGTTCCATTGTGAAAGGAGCTGCTCCGAACATCCTCCACCCGTTGAAAAGTCTGACTTTCAAAAGAATCATTGACAGGTAAAACGCACAGTTTGTTGATAGCTCGACGCGTCATGCCGGTAGACGTACGAAGGACGGCTACTCTTGCGACACCGTCTGTCCCAGTGACAACTTCTGTAACACGAGCTAACGGCCATTTGAGAGGAGCTGAATTTTCGTCTTTGATGCATACGATGTCATTGACTTCAATGTTTGGGTGTGGTTTACGCCACTTCGCTCGTTGTTGTAGAATAGTAAGATATTCTTCACTCCATCGCTTCCAAAATATCTGTTGGATGTAGGTAATCTGCTGCCAGCGATCTAAACGATTGCAGTTTAGATGCGCGAGGTTCGGCTCAGGAATAGCGATAAGAGGACCACCAACAAGAAAATGTCCGGGCGTCAGTACATTAAGATCTTCTGGATTTTCTGAAAGTGGCACAAGAGGTCTTGAATTAATTACTGCTGATATTTGACATACTAAGGTACGTAATTCTTCAAAACCGAGAAGTGAAGAACCAACGGACCGATAGAAATGCCTTTTTGCCATTTTTACTGCTGCCTCCCACAGGCCACCAAAATGTGGTGATCGAGGAGGTATAAAACGCCAATCTATCCCATTATTGAGGCAGTAAGCGTGAACTTGATTGCGATGATTTTCACTAAGAAATAGCTCTCGTAAATCCTTCAGCTCGTTCTTGGCGCCAACAAAATTTGTAGCATTGTCTGACCAAATGCAACTTGGTTTGCCACGAGTAGATATAAAGCGCTTAAGTGCATAAAGAAAAGAGCCTGTTGAAAGATCTTTCACCAGTTCCATCCACACGGCTTTTGTGGCGAAGCAAATGAATACGCTAACATAGCATTTTTGAGGTGCTTTCTTACGCGTTTCGGGTTTGAAATAAAATGGTCCACAGTAGTCTATGCCCGTAACGATAAAGGGGCGCGATGCGTGGATGCGTTCCTTAGGCAAGTCAGCCATGATGTGCTCAACAAGGCGTGGTTTTGATCTGCAACAAATAATACATTTTCGTAGAACACTCGCAATAGTTTTTCTTCCACCTATAGGCCAAAATTGCATACGAATGGATGCAAGTAGAGACTGAGGTCCTGCGTGGTGATACTTTCGATGAAAATGAGTGATTATTGACGACGTTAATGGATGATTCTTTGGTAGAATCATTGGATGACGTGCCTCAAAGTCTAATGTTGAGTTCTTTAAACGACCTCCAACTCGTATAATTCCAAAATCATCCAAAAATGGCGATAACGAAGCGATTTTACTTGTGTGTACAAAGTTGTTCTTCTTCAGGGCGACGATTTATGACCACAACTGCGCTCTTTGGACTAAGCGTATGAGCAATTGAGTCCCACAATGGATATCTGTAGTTGTGAGCTGTGATCTTTTCGATTTTATAAATTTGTATATGTATCCAAAAATACGCTGCATTGTTCCGAACGAGTTGATATATTTGAACGAAAAAGTTATGTCGGGTCTATCAGATGAGACGTGCAAAACCTTTTGACGAGTTTCTGGTAGAGATATATGAAGAGCGCATGGTTGTGGCCACGAAGATTCAACGTTTTCCAAAAATTGTGGACCATACGTCCAAAGTCTTGACCTTAGGAGCTCCTTTGGTGTAGCGCCCTTTGATAGGATGTCAGCTGGATTCATGGAGGTGGGCACGTAACGCCACTGCATGCCTTCAGTTAGTTGCTGTATAGCGCAAATTCGATTGACAACAAATACGTTGAACTTTGAAGGTTCCTCTCGTAGCCATGAAAGAACCACTGATGAATCCGACCAGCAGTAATAAGAACAATCAAATATATTCATTTTTCTTAATTCAGATAATAATTGCGCCAGTAAGGCGGCCGCACAAAGCTCTAATTTGGGAACTGTCAACGTTTTCAGAGGGGCGACACGAGCCTTGGAGCACAACAAGTGAACTTTAATGCCGTCATCCTTTACTGAGCGAACGTAAACACAAGCGCCGTATGCTTCCAGACTGGCATCACAAAATGCATGTATTTGAACAGTAGCGCCAGGCTGAAGAACATATCGCGGAAATGATGTGTGTTGAAGATCAACAAAATCGTTACAAAATTCTTACCATGCTGTGCATATGGAAAGTGGTAAACTTTCATCCCAATCGAGCTTGTCTCTCCACATCCTTTGCAACAGAATTTTAGCTCTAGTAAGTGTGGGACCAATCAGACCTAATGGGTCGTAGAAACGTGCTATGGTAGACAATACGGAACGCTTGGAACATTTTTCCAATGTTTGCTGAGGCTTGTATTTGAACAAAAAGACGTCCTTCGATGGATTCCAAACAAGTCCGAGAGTTTTGACAATATCGCTGGATTCATCGAAACTAAGGAAACTTTCTCTATCAGCGACAGGAATTTCGCTGAGAACATCTGAGTTGTTAGAGCACCACTTTCTTAACTGAAAATGACCTTTAGAAAGTAGGTTTGTAGTTTGTTGCCTGATTTTTTGTACTTCCTCTATTGAACTTCCTCCGGAGATAAGATCATCTACATAGAAATCTCGAAAAACGATTTCTGAACCAAGCGGATAAGATGAGGATTCATCTAATGCTAGCTGATGCATAGTACGTATAGCCAAGAACGCAGCAGGCTTGGTGCCGTATGTGACTGTGCTTAACTTGTATATACGTAATTTTTCTTCTGGAGAATCTCGCCAAAGTATGCACTGAAGCATATTATCTGGAGGTGTTACGCGAACACATCGATACATTTTGCAAATGTCCCCAGTGAGTGCAATTGGAAAGGTACGAAAACGAACAAGAATGTTGAAAAGTTTAGGTTGAATGGTAGGGCCAGTCATGAGTATGTCATTTAGTGATAACCCTGAAGTTGTGGCCGCAGAACCGTCAAAAACAACTCGCAACTTCGTTGACGTACTATCATCCTTAATAACGCAATGATGAGGTAGAAAGTACCTGCACTTGGAAATCATTCTTTCAGAGACTAATGACATATGCCCAAGGTGCTCATATTCCTTCATGAATGAGCTATATTTCGCCTTTAAATTAGGATTTCTACTAAGTTTGCGTTCAATATTCTCGAATCTGCGTCTAGCAGTTAAATATGAATCTCCAAGTGAGTCTAAGCTGCGCTTAATGGGTAAGCTAACCGAATACTCGCCCGATGATAGACGTGAGTAATTATTTTTGAAATGTTCCTCACACTCGAGGTCTTCTTTAGAAGTTTTGGTGATTGGTTCATGAACATGTTCGATTTCCCAAAAGCGGCGAACTAATTTGTCTAACTGGATATCTTTATCAATTCCAATAGATGATCTCTGGCTTACAATAAATGTTGATAGTTGAGGGGTTTGCTGCCAACCTCCAGATAAAACCCATCCCAGTCGAGTTTTTTGAAGAATGGGCAACCCAGGTGCCAACTTTATCTGCCCTACACAAATGAGTTCGAAGAAAAGTCCTGCTCCGATGAGCATATCAATGCGCTGTGGTATATTGAAAGCAGGATCAGCTAGTTGAATATTCGAAGGAACATTCCAATCATCGGTCATGACTGAAGTTCCAGGTTGATTATCAGTGATCGTTTGAGCGACAAGAGCAGTAATGTTTGTTGAGTAATCTGAAGTCCGCGACTTTAGTACGAGATTGACTGAGTATCCATCTGTAGGAAAATTTGCATCTCCAATTCCAGAAACCGAAGCGAAAGATTTAGATTTATGCAGTTGAAGTTGGTTTGCGAAGCGACTTGTGACGAAGTGAATCTGTGAGCCAGAGTCCAAAAGTGAACGACAAGGAACGAAAGTTCCGGCACGATTCTTTACTAAAACGATTGCAGTAGCTAAGAGCACAACATCAGATGGAGATCGGGAAGCAGAGATGTCAGGCAGCGTGGGCAGCGTTGCAGTCATGGCATTAGCTTGGACAGAGTTTGGTATTAATGGTAATTCGTGACCATTAGCTGATGGTAAACGATTAAAATGTAAAAGCGTGTGATGCTTTGAATGACATTTTCGACAAGAACTAGATTTGCAATCTCGCATCTGATGGCCTTTCTTTAAACAGTTTAGACATAGTAAAAGTTTCTTAACTTCTTTCTGGCGAATGTTAGGCGAAAGATTTAAAAACCGTTGGCAATTATAAATTAAATGTTCAGCATTTTCACAAAATACACAAACACCTAGTGGGCTATTTGAAGCAACAAAGGTTTTCCTTTGATGTGTACTCACGGTTTTTCCGGGTTTACCGAATGTTTCAGCTTGTGTTTGTAATGCATGCTCTACGTTCTCGAGGGTACGACATCGATGTTCTAAAAATGCAGCTAATGATTCCCACGATGGTAACTCGTTTATTGACCAACTTTCTTCCCATTTTGCTTGAGTTACTTTGTCCAACTTTTGTGTTAAGAATTGTACCACTATGCAATCCGCTATTTGCTCTTTTGAACCAAGTGACTGCAACGCACATATATGCGAATTGACCTTGTCAGTCAACGCTCGCAGCTTGCCGACGTTACCATCTGCTTTGTCCATCCCGAAAATCTCCCTGATATGTGCCTGAAAAATAAGACGTTTATTATCAAATCGTTTAATGAGAAGATCTAATGCGATTTTATAATTAGCCTCATTTATTTCCAACGATCGTATGGTGTCAAGAGCAGCACCACTCAAACAGGAACGCAAATGTTGCAATTTGTCCACATCGTTTAGGTCGCTATCCTTATCGATGACTGATGTGAACATCGAATAGAAATTTGTCCACTCTATATAGGATCCACTGAATTTAGGCAACGTTAATTGAGGCAAACGTGAACGATTAGTATTCACTATAATAGGCTGGAATTCATTGCTGTTCATCTTGAATGTGGAACAATGTTGAGAAGAGCTACGCTTTCCAATTTCACGTTGTAAAGTAGCCTTCAACTGAACCAAATTCGTATCAAATTGGATAAGTAAATCACTTCCAATGGATTCAAAATCATGCTCTTCCAAACTTGTGTGTGCAGCTAAGAAGTTAGATTTCAATTCGTTAACTGAGTCAATTATTGCTGCTAAAGCATATTCATCCATGCTTTGCAACCGCTCCGAGTCCATATCAACACTTATGCATTCAAGGCGCTTAAACATGGCCTGTGTCTTCAATTTCAAAAATGTCACCCTGCCCATTGGTGAATGTTGACTTATGGGACTCTCATTTGCAGGAATGTCTCCAGCTGGAGTACCACCGATTGATTGGTTTAACGACATATCCAATAAATTTAACCAATTAAAAAATTAACGAGGTTAGATAATCAGCGCGGTAAAGTATGACCGTACTGAACCGTTGAAGAAACTAGCGGCACTCGATAAACGGTGCTTACGGTTTTAAGTTACGTTAGAAATGACCGGTCAATTTTACATTAATTTCCAAATTTACCGTAGTAGCGCTTTCTAGAAATCACGCCACTATTTTGCCAAAAATCAACTAGGTTTTAAACCACGAGTTTGATTTATCGATTGTTCACCTTAAAATATGTCCACTAATTTTACACTAGCTCGGTGGCATACGAACTAATAGTTAATGTTAAGTTTTAGTATATCACCAATAAAACACACTCAGCGATCACGTCGGGGTCACCAAAATGTTGAGCTACCAAGCTTTTTTGATAGCTTCGAATCGCGATTTAAAACAACGACGATATATATTTACAAATTATTTATTAATATAAATATATATAATACAACGAATAGAAGGTTACGTGGCTGGTGGTTTACCAGGTGAAATGCCCTTGCGCCTGCAGTTAACGAATATAAGAAACGAACTAGAAAATAATGCGTGTACAGGCACCGAATGTAAAAAGCGAACTATCACTATGATGCTAGGCTTAGGCAAAAGCTAAGCTTAATTGTTCTTACACGTATGTATGTACAAATATATTAAAGGATAAAGGGAGATGAGGAATTACAATAACGAGTAATGCCGTGGTGGATATGCAAAATTAGAGTGACCAGATAACAATTAATATTAAATATTAAATATTTACAATGCTTTCTCACCACATTGGGTAGAATATATGTGTGCATATAAGTTTAGTAAAACTTAAGTATAAATAATAACTTAAGATTAATGCTACTCATTATTGGTAGTTCCATTGTGAAAGGAGCTGCTCCGAACAACTGTCATTATTGCTATACGACAACTCTATGAAAACTCCAATAACATCAAAACGGCTAGTTAGCATAAATATGTAAAGTTCATATTTTGACGCAACTTGATATCGATTGCTTAATGTGTATGTACCAAAAAATCGATTCTACACCTTAATATAGGATTGTGAAATTGATCCAAATACACTGTCGCTATGGCTATACGACATTTCTATGACAACTCCAATAACATCAAAACGGCTAGTTAGCATAAATATGTAAAGTTCATATTTTTATGCAACTTGATATCGATTGCTTAATGTGTATGTACCAAAAAATCGATTCTACACCTTAATATAGGATTGTGAAATTGATCCAAATACACTGTCGCTATGGCTATACGACATTTCTATGACAACTCCAATAACATCAAAACGGCTAGTTAGCATAAATATGTAAAGTTCATATTTTTACGCAATTTGATAACGATTGCTTAATGTGTTTGTATCAAAAAATCGATTCTACACCGTAACTTAAGATTGTGAAATTGTTTCAAATATACTGTCATTATTGCTATACGACAACTCTATGACATCTCCAATAACATCAAAACGGCTAGTTAGCATAAATATGTAAAGTTCATATTTTTACGCAACTTGATATCGATTGCTTAATGTGTATGTATCAAAAATCGATTCTACACCTTAATATAGGATTGTGAAATTGATCCAAATACACTGTCGCTATGGCTATACGACATTTCTATGACAACTCCAATAACATCAAAACGGCTAGTTAGCATAAATATGTAAAGTTCATATTTTTACGCAACTTGATATCGATTGGTTAATGTGTATGTACCAAAAAATCGATTCTACACCATAATAGAGGATTGTGAAATTGATCCAAATACACTGTCGCTATGGCTATACGACAACTCTATGACAACTCCAATAACATCAAAACGGCTAGTTAGCATAAATATGTAAAGTTCATATTTTTACGCAACTTGATAACGATTGCTTAATGTGTTTGTATCAAAAAATCGATTCTACACCGTAACTTAAGATTGTGAAATTGTTTCAAATATACTGTCTTTATTGCTATACGACAACTCTATGACAACTCCAATAACATCAAAACGGCTAGTTAGCATAAATATGTAAAGATTCATATTTTTACGCAACTTGATATCGATTGCTTATTGTGTATGTACCAAAAAATCGATTCTACACCTTAATATAGAAGTTTGGTGTGGGATTGCTTAATGTGTGTGGGAGAGAGACTCCGATTCGCACCGAGTAAAAATCATTCACTCATCGGTGAATGAACAACTCTAGCCAATAATAAAAGCCGCAGTTAGCATAAATATGTAAGTTCAGGTTCTTCAACATATCGCTGATCTGCGCCCACGCTCCGACGGATGAGAAGGACGATGTGACCAAAGAAGCCTTTTATGAGTGCTTGGAACGCACTTATGAGAGATGCCCCCGCCACGATGTCAAAATCGTGCTTGGCGGCTTTAACGCCAGGGTGGGCAAAGAAGGTATATTTGGCACTACGGTCGGTAAATTCAGCCTCCACGACAAAACATCCCCTAATGGATTGAGGCTGATTGACTTCGCCGGGGCCCGAAATATGGTTATCTGTAGTACTAGATTCCAGCATAAGAAGATTCATCAAGCTACCTGGCTGTCTCCGGATCGAAAAACTACCAACCAGATCGATCATGTTATGATAGACGGAAGACACGTCTCCAGTGTTTTAGATGTGCGTGCGCTGCGAGGTCCTAACATCGACTCGGACCACTATCTCGTTGCAGCCAAGATTCGCACAGAGGCGCAGCAAAAAACGCACGCCAACAAACACAAGGAAGGTTCGACGTCGAAAAGCTGCAATCACAACAGACTGCCGAACGATTTTCTACTCGGCTTGCACTCCTGCTCTCTGAGAGCACTCATCACCAACTCGGTATAAGGGAACTGTGGGACGGCATTTCAAACTCCTTACGTACAGCTGCATCCGAAACCCTTGGTTTTCGGAAAGTGCAAAAGAACAACTGGTACGACGAGGAGTGCTGTGCCGCAGCGGAGAGAAAACAGGCTGCCTACCTCGCAACGTTACGATCGACCACAACACGTGCGGGATGGGATAGATACCGAGAATTGAAGAAGGAAGCGAGGCGCATCTGCAGACAGAAAAAGAAAGAGGCCGAAATGCGTGAATATGAAGAGCTTGATAAGCTGGCCGAGAGGGGTAATGCTCGAAAATTCTACGAAAAAATGCGGCGGCTTACAGAAGGTTTCAAGACCGGAGCATACTCTTGTAGAACCCCCAAAGGTGATCTAGTGACCGATGCTCAGAGCATACTTAAATTATGGAGGGAACACTTCTCCAGCCTGCTGAATGGCAGTGAATGCACAACGCCAGGAGAAGGCGAACCCGATTCCCCAATCGATGACGATGGAGCAGACGTCCCATTGCCCGACCATGAAGAAGTTCGAATAGCAATTACCCGCCTGAAGAACAACAAAGCGGCGGGGGCCGATGGATTACCGGCCGAGCTATTCAAACACGGCGGCGAAGAACTGATAAAAGCATGCATCAGCTTCTTATGTAAAATATTTCGGACGAAAGCATGCCCAACGATTGGAATTTAAGTGTGCTATGATTCAATCCATAAAAAGGAGACCCCACAATCTGCGCCAACTACCGTGGGATCAGCCTCCTCAACATCGCATATAAGGTTCTATCGAGCGTATTGAGTGAAAGATTAAAGCCCACCGTCAACAAACTGATTGGACCTTATCAGTGTGGCTTTAGACCTGGAAAATCAACAACCGACCAGATATTCACCATGCGCCAAATCTTGGAAAAGACCCGTGAAACTCCAATCGATTTCAAAACGCTGCTTTCGACAGCAAAAAAAATGTAAAGTTCTATTTTTACGCAACGATGTCTGAATTTGGTATCCCCGCAAAAATCGATTCTACACCTTAATACGGCTGTGTAAACTAACGTTGAACAACACCAAAAGCTCCGTCAGGATCGGGAAGGACCTCTCCGAGCCGTTCGATACCAAACAAGGTTTCAGACAAGGCGACTCCCTATCGTGCGACTTCTTCAATCGATGCTCCTGTGTGTGTAAAAAAGTTCGAGCTGCAGAACTAAACATTGTGAAGGTACCATCTTCTATAAGAGTGTACAGCTATGGCTGGCGTATGCCGACGATATTGATATCATCGGCATCAACACCCGCGCCGTTAGTTCTGCTTTCTCTAGGCTGGACAAGGAAGCACAGAAAATGGGTCTGGTAGTGAACGAGGGCAAAACGAAATATCTCCTGTCATCAAACAAACAGTCGTCGCACTCGCGACTTGGCTCTCACGTCTCTGTTGACAGTCATAACTTTGAAGTTGTAGATAATATCGTCTATTTAGGAACCAGCATTAACACCACTAATAATGTCAGCCTGGAAATCCAACGCAGGATTGCTCTTGCCAACAGGTACTACTTCGGACTGAGTAGGCAATTGAAAAGTAAAGTCCTCTCTCGACGAACAAAAACCAAACTCTATAAGTCGCTCATAATTCCCGTCCTGCTATATGGTGCAGAGGCTTGGGCGATGACAGCAATCGATGAGTCGACGTTACGAGTTTTCGAGAGAAAAATTCTGCGAAAGATTTATGGTCCTTTGCGCATTGACCACGGCGAATATCGCATCCGATGGAACGATCAGCTGTACGAGATATATGACGACATTGACATAGTTCAGCGAATTAAAAGACAGCAGCTACGCTGGCTAGGTCATGTTGTCCGGATGGACGAAAACACTCCAGCTCTGAAAGTATTCGACGCAGTGCCCGCCGGGGAAAGCAGAGGAAGAGGAAGACCTTCCACTCCGTTGGAAGGACCAAGTGGAGAAGGACCTGGCTTCGCTTGGAATATCCAATTGGCGCCACGCAACTCGAAAAGAAGAAACGACTGGCGCGCTGTTAGCATAAATATGTAAAGTTCATATTTTTACGCATCTTGATATCGATTCCTTAATGTGTATGTATCAAAAAATCGATTCTACACCTTAACCTTAAGATTGTGAAATTGCTCCAAAGACACTGTCGTTATGGCTATACGACAACTCTATGAAAGCTCCAATAACATCAAAACGGGTAATTAACAGAAATATGTAAAGTTCATATTTTTACGCATCATGATATCGATTGCTTAATGTGTATGTACTAAAAAATCGATTCTACACCTTAATATAAGATTGTGAAATTGTTCCAAATACACTGTCGCTATTGCTATACGACAACTCTGTGACAACTCCAATAACATCAAAACGGCTAGTTAGCATAAATAAGTAAAGTTCATATTTTTACGCAACTTTATATCGATTGCTTAATGTGTATGTATCAAAAAATCGATTCTACACCGTAACTTAAGATTGTGAAATTGTTTCAAATACACTGTTCATTATGGCTATACGACAACTCTATGACAACTCCAATAACATCAAAACGGCTAGTTAGCATAAATATGTAAAGTTCATATTTTTACGCAACTTGATATCGATTGCTTAATGTGTATGTACCAAAAAATCGATTCTACACCTTAATTTAAGATTGTTAAATTGTTCCAAATACACTGTCGCTATGGCTATAGGACAACTCTATGACAACTCCAATAACATCAAAACGGCTAATTAACAGAAATATGTAAAGTTCATATTTTTACGCAACTTGATATCGATTGCATAATGTGTGTGTACCAAAAAATCAATTCTACACCTTAATTAAGGATTGTAAAATATGTTCCAAATACACTGTCGCTATGGCTATAGGACAACTCTATGACAACTCCAATAACATCAAAACGGCTAGTTAGCATAAATATGTAAAGTTCATATTTTTACGCAACTTGATAACGATTGCTTAATGTGTTTGTATCAAAAAATCGATTCTACACCGTAACTTAAGATTGTGAAATTGTTTCAAATATACTGTCATTATTGCTATACGACAACTCTATGACATCTCCAATAACATCAAAACGGCTAATTTGCCCATATTTAGGCAAATTAAAGTTCATATTATTACGCATCTTGATATCGATTGCTTAATGTGTATGTACCAAAAAATCGATTCTACACCTTAATTTAAGATTGTTAAATTGTTCCAAATACACTGTCGCTATTGCTATAGGACAACTCTATGACAACTCCAATAACATCAAAACGGCTAGTTAGCATAAATATGTAAAGTTCATATTTTTACGCAACTTGATATCGATTGCTTAATGTGTATGTATCAAAAAATCGATTCTACACCTTAATTAGATTGTTAAATTGTTCCAAATACACTGTCGCTATGGCTATACGACAACTCTATGACAACTCCAATAACATCAAATTAGCGAGTTAGCATAAATATGTTAAGTTCATATTTTTACGCAACTTGATATCGATTGCTTCGTGTGTATGTATCAAAAAATCGATTCTACACATTAACTTAAGATTGTGAAATTGTTTCAAATACACTGTCGCTATGGCTATACGACAACTCTATGACAACTCCAATAACATCAAAACGGCTAGTTAGCATAAATATGTAAAGTTCATATTTTTACGCAACTTGATATCGATTGCATAATGTGTATGTACCAAAAAATCAATTTTACACCTTAATTTAAGATTGTTAAGTTGTTCCCAATACACTGTCGCTATTGCTGTAGGACAACTCTATGACAACTCCAATAACATCAAAACGGCTAGTTAGCATAAATATGTAAAGTTCATATTTTTACGCAACTTGATATCGATTGCTTAATGTGTATGTACTAAAAAATCGATTCTACACCTTAATATAGGATTGTGAAAGTGCTCCAAACACACTGTCGCTATGACTATACGACAACTCTATGACAACTCCAATAACATCAAAACGGCTAGTTAGCATAAATATGTAAAGTTCATATTTTTACGCAACTTGATATCGATTGCTTAATGTGTATGTACCAAAAAATCAATTCTACACCTTAATTTAGGGTTGTTAAATTGCTCCAAATACACTGTCGCTATGGCTATAGGACAACTCTATGACAACTCCAATAACATCAAAATAGCTAGTTAGCATAAATATGTAAAGTTCATATTTTTATGCATCTTGATATCGATTGCTTAATGTGTATGTACTAAAAAATCGATTCTACACCTTAATATAAGATTGTGAAATTGCTCCAAATACACTGTCGCTATGGCTATACGACAACTCTATGACAACTCCAATAACATCAAAACGGCTAGTTAGCATAAATATGTAAAGTTCATATTTTTACGCAACCTGATATCGATTGCATAATGTGTATGTACCAAAAAATCAATTCTACACCTTAATTTAGGATTGTTAAATTGTTCCAAATACACTGTCGCTATGGCTATAGGACAACTCTATGAAACTCCAATAACATCAAAACGGCTAAATAGCATAAATATGTAAAGTTCATATTTTTACGCAACTTGATATCGATTGCTTAATGTGTATATATCAAAAAATCGATTCTACACCTTAGCTTAAGATTGTGAAAATTGCTCCAAAGACACTGTCGTTATGGCTATACGACAACTCTATGAAAGCTCCAATAACATCAAAACGGCTAAATAGCATAAATATGTAAAGTTCATATTTTTACGCAACCTGATATCGATTACATAATGTGTATGTACCAAAATCAATTCTACACCTTAATTTAAGATTGTTAAATTGTTCCAAATAAACTGTCGCTATTGCTATAGGACAACTCTATGACAACTCCAATAACATCAAAACGGCTAATTAACAGAAATATGTAAAGTTCATATTTTTACGCAACTTGATATCGATTGCTTAATGTGTATTTATCAAAAAATCGATTCTACACCTTAACATAAGATTGTAAAGTTGCTCCAAAGACATTGTCGTTATGGCTATACGACAACTCTATGAAAGCTCCAATAACATCAAAACGGCTAATTAACAGAAATATGTAAAGTTCATATTTTTACGCATCTTGATATCGATTGCTTAATGTGTATGTACTAAAAAATCGATTCTACACCTTAATATAAGATTGTGAAATTGCTCCAAATACACTGTCGCTATGGCTATACGACAACTCTATGACAACTCCAATAACATCAAAACGGCTAGTTAGCATAAATATGTAAAGTTCATATTTTTACGCAACTTGATATCGATTGCATAATGTGTATGTACCAAAAAATCAATTATACATCTTAATTAGGATTGTTAAATTGTTCCAAATACACTGTCGCTATGGCTATAGGACAACTCTATGACAACTCCAATAACATCAAAACGGCTAGTTAGCATAAATATGTAAAGTTCATATTTTTACGCATCTTGATATTGATTGCTTAATGTGTATGTACTAAAAAATCGATTCTACACCTGAATTAAGATTGTGAAATTGTTCCAAATACACTGTCGCTATGGCTATAGGACAACTCTATGAAAGCTTCAATAACATCAAAACGGCTAATTAATTAAAAATATGTAAAGTTCATATTTTTACGCATCTTGATATCGATTGCTTAATGTGTATGTATCAAAAATCGATTCTACACCTTAATATAAGATTGTGAAATTGTTCCAAATACACTGTCGCTTATGGCTATACGACAACTCTATGACAACTCCAATAACATCAAAACGGCTAATTAGCATAAATATGTAAAGTTCATATTTTTACGCAACTTGATATCGATTGCATAATGTGTATGTACCAAAAAATCGGTTAAACACCTTAATATAAGATTGTGAAATTGATCCAAATACACTGTCGCTATGGCTATACGACAACTCCATGACGACTCCAATAACATCAAAACGGCTAATTAACAGAAATATGTAAATTTCATATTTTTACGCAACTTGATGTCGATTGCTTAATATGTATGTATCAAAAAATCGATTCTACACCTTAATTTAAGATTGTGAAATTGTTCCAAATACACTGTCGTTATGGCTATGCGACAACTCTATGACAACTCCAATAACATCAGCACGGCTAATTAGCATAAATATGTAAAGTCCATATTTTCAGGCAACTTGATGTCGATCGCTTAATGTGTATGTACCAAAAAATCAATTCTACACCTTAATTTAAGATTGTTAAATTGTTCCAAATACACTGTCGCTATGGCTATACGACAACTCTATGACAACTCCAATAACATCAAAACGGCTAGTTAGCATAAATATGTAAAGTTCATATTTTTACGCAACTTGATATCGATTGCTTAATGTGTATGTACTAAAAAATCGATTCTACACCTTAATATAAGATTGTGAAGTGTTTCCAAATACACTGTCGCTATGGCTATAGACAACTCTATGACAACTCCAATAACATCAAAACGGCTAATTAGCATAAATATGTAAAGTTCATATTTTTACGCAACTTGATATCGATTGCTTAATGTGTATGTATAAAAAAAAATCGATTCTACACCTTAATATAAGATTGTGAAATTGTTCCAAATACACTGTCGCTATTGCTATGGACAACTCTATGACAACTCCAATAACATCAAAACGGCTAACATCAAGCATAAATATGTAAAGTTCATATTTTTACGCAACTTGATATCGATTGCTTAATGTGTATGTACCAAAAAATCGATTCTACACCTTAATATAAAATTGTGAAATTGTTCCAAATACACTGCCGCTATTGCTATAGACAACTCTATGACAACTCCAATAACATCAAAACGGCTAATTAGCATAAATATGTAAAGTTCATATTTTTACGCAACTTGATATCGATTGCTTAATGTGTATGTACTAAAAAATCGATTCTACACCTTAATATAGGATTGTGAAATTGTTCCAAATACACTGTCGCTATGGCTATACGACAACTCTATGACAACTCCAATAACATCAAAACGGCTAATTAGCATAAATATGTAAAGTTCATATTTTTACGCAACTTGATATCGATTGCTAATGTGTATGTACCAAAAATCGATTCTACACCTTAATATAAGCTTGTTAAATTGTTCCAAATACACTGTCGCTTATGGCTATACGACAACTCTATGACAACTCCAATAACATCAAAACGGCTAGTTAGCATAAATATGTAAAGTTCATATTTTTACGCAACTTGATATCGATTGCTTAATGTGTATGTACCAAAAATCAATTCTACACCTTAATATAAGATTGTAAAATTGCTCCAAATACACTGTCGCTATGGCTATACGACAACTCTATGACAACTCCAATAACATCAAAACGGCTAATTAACATAAATATGTAAAGTTCATATTTTTGCGCAACTTGATATCGATTGCTTAATGTGTATGTACTGAAAAATCGATTCTACACCTTAATATAAGATTGTGAAATTGCTCCAAATACACTGTCGCTATGGCTATACGACAACTCTATGACAACTCCAATAACATCAAATCGGCTAAAAAGCATAAATATGTAAAGTTCATATTTTTACGCAACTTGATATCGATTGCTTAATGTGTATGTATCAAAAAATCGATTCTACACCTGAATATAAGATTGTGAAATTGCTCCAAATACACTGTCGCTATGGCTATACGACAACTCTATGACAACTCCAATAACATCAAAACGGCTAATTAGCATAAATATGTAAAGTTCATATTTTTACGCAACTTGATATCGATTGCTTAATGTGTATGTACTAAAAATCAATTCTACACCTTAATATAAGATTGTGCTGTTGCTCTAAATACACTGTCGCTATGGCTATACGACAACTCTATGACAACTCCAATAACATCAAAACGGCTAGTTAGCATAAATATGTAAAGTTCATATTTTTACGCAACTTGATATCGATTGCTTAATGTGTATGTATGTACCAAAAAATCAATTTTACACCTTAATATAAGATTGTTAAATTGTTCCAAATACACTGTCGCTATTGCTATAGGACAACTCTATGACAACTCCAATAACATCAAAACGGCTAGTTAGCATAAATATGTAAAGTTCATATTTTTAAGCAACTTGATATCGATTGCTTAATGTGTATGTACAAAAAATCGGTTATACACCTTAATATAAGATTGTGAATTTGCTTCAATACACTGTCGCTATTGCTATAGGACAACTCTATGACAACTCCAATAACATCAAAACGGCTAATTAGCATAAATATGTAAAGTTCATATTTTTACGCAACTTGATATCGATTGCTTAATGTGTATGTACCAAAAAATCGATTCTACACCTTAATATAAGATTGTTAGTTTGTCCCAAATACACTGTCGCTATTGCTATAGAACAACTCTATGACAACTCCAATAACATCAAAACGGCTAATTAACAGAAATATGTAAAGTTCATATTTTTACGCAACTTGATATCGATTGCTTAATGTGTATGTATCAAAAAATCGATTCTACACCTTAATATAAGATTGTGAAATTGTTCCAAATACACTGTCGCTATGGCTATATACGACAACTCTATGACAACTCCAATAACATCAAAACGGCTAATTAGCATAAATATGTAAAGTTCATATTTTTACGCAACTTGATATCGATTGCTTAATGTGTATGTATCAAAAAATCGATTCTACAGCGTAACTTAAATTGTGAAATTGCTCCAAACACTTTGTCGCTATGGCTATACGACAACTCTATGAAAGTGTCAATAACATCAAAACGGCTAATTTGCATAAATATGTAAAGTTCATATTTTACGCAACTTGATATCGGTTGATTAATGTGTATGTACCAAAAAATCGATTCTACACCTTAATATAAGGTTATGAAATTGCTCCAAATACACTGTCGTTATGGCTATAGGACAACTCTATGACAACTCCAATAACATCAAAACGGCTAGTTAGCTTAAATATGTAAAGTTCATATTTTTACGCAACTTGATATCGATTGCATAATGTGTATGTACCAAAAAATCGGTTCTACACCTTAATATAAGATTGTGAAGCTGTTCCAAATTTACTGTCGCTATGGCTATAGGACAACTCTAAGACAACTCCAATAACATCAAAACGGCTAGTTAGCATAAATATGTAAAGTTCATATTTTACGCAACTTGATATCGATTGCTTAATGTGTATGTACCAAAAAATCGATTCTACACCTTAATTTAGGATTGCACAGTTGTTCCAAATACAATGTCGCTATTGCTATAGGACAACTCTATGACAACTCAATAACATCAAAACGGCTAATTAGCATAAATATGTAAAGTTCATATTTTTACGCAACTTGATATCGATTGCTTAATGTGTATGTACATATGTACTAAAAAATCAATTCTACACCTTAATAAAGGATTATGAAATTGCTCCAAATACAGTGTCGTTATGGCTTTACGACAACTCTATGAAAGCTCCAATAACATCAAAACGGCTAGTTAGCAGAAATATGTAAAGTTCATGTTCCTACGCAACTTGATATCGATTGCTTAATGTGTATGTACTAAAACATTAATTCTACACCTTAATATAAGATTGTCATGTTGCTCCAAATACACTGTCGTTATGGCTATAGGACAACTCTATGACAACTCCAATAACATCAAAACGGCTAGTTAGCATAAATATGTAAAGTTCATATTTTTACGCAACTTGATATCGATTGCTTAATGTGTATGTACCAAAAAATCGATTCAACACCTTAATATAAGATTGTTAAATTGTTCCAAATACACTGTCGCTATTGCTATACGACAACTCTATGACAACTCCAATAACATCAAAACGGCTAGTTAGCATAAATATGTAAAGTTCATATTTTTACGCAACTTGATATCGATTGCTTAATGTGTATGTACCAAAAATCAATTCTACACCTTAATTTAAGATTGTTAAATTGTTCCAAATACACTGTCGCTATTGCTATACGACAACTCTATGACAACTCCAATAACATCAAAACGGCTAATTAGCATAAATATGTAAAGTTCATATTTTTACGCAACTTGATATCGATTGCTTAATGTGTATGTACATATGTACAAAAATCAATTCTACACCTTAATTTAAGATTGTTAAATTGTTCCAAATACATTGTCGCTATTGCTATAGGACAACTCTATGACAACTCCAATAACATCAAAACGGGTAGCTAGCATAAATATGTAAAGTTCATATTTTTGAGCAACTTGATATCGATTTCATAATGTGTATGTACCAAAAAATCGATTCTACACCTTAATTGAAGATTGTTAAATTGTTCCAAATACACTGTCGCTATTGCTATAGGACAACTCTATGACAACTCCAATAACATCAAAACGGCTAATTAGCATAAATATGTAAAGTTCATATTTTTACGCAACTTGATATCGATTGCTTAATGTGTATGTACTAAAAATCGATTCTACACCTTAATATAAGATTGTAAAATTGCTCCAAATACACTGTCGCTATGGCTATACGACAACTCTATGAAAACTCCAATAACATCAAAACGGCGAGTTAGCATAAATATGTAAAGTTCATATTTTTACGCATCTTGATATCGATTGCTTAATGTGTATGTACTAAAAATCATAGGAATTCTTTAACTCCAATAACATCACCGGTAATTAAAAAAATGAAAAGTTCATATTTTGCAACAATATCGATTGCTTTGTGAAAAAAAATTTCTCCCTTAATTGATTGTAAATTTCCAAATACACTTCTTGCTATAAAACTTAAAACCCCTTTAAATAAAGGAAAATTCAAAATATGAAAGTTCATTTTTTTGCTCCCTGATATGTTGGGATATTTTATTACCAAAAAATTTCCTTTTTAAATTTAAAAAGTTAAAATGTTCCAAATCTTCGCTATGGCAAAGGAAACTCTTGCTCAAAAACATAAAAGGGTTTTACAAAATAAAAGTTCATTTTTTTGCACTTTGATATCGATCCAATGTGTTTTTTTAATAAATTTCCCCCTTAATTAGGTTTTTCAAATTTTTCCCCAAATAATTTTTTTTTTATAGGAAAACTCTTAAACTCAATAACAAAAAAGGCTTGAAAATATGAAAAGTTATTTTTTTACCCGTATCGTTTTCAAATTTATTCCAAAAAATCAATTTCCCCTTATTTGGATTTTAAATTGTTCCAAAAAAACTTCCTATTCTAAGCAACTTTTGAAAACCCTCATAAACGGGATTAAAAAAAAAAAGTTTATTTACGAACAATATGATTTTAAATGTGGTACAAAATGGTTCTCCTTTAATTGGGTGAAAATTGCTCCAAAACACTGTCGTTTGTTTAAAACCCTTTTGCCTCAATAACATAAAAACTAATTAAAAATTTTAAGTTATTTTTTTGCCTTTTATCATTATATTTGTTGCCAAAAAATTTTTCCCTTAAAAAGTTTAAAATTTTACATGTCGCTACAAGGGGAAAACTCTGACAACCCCAAAAAATAAAACGGAATTACAAAATATGAAAAGGTTCATATTTTTGCCCTTGATATCGATTGCTTATTGTATGTAAAAAAAATCGTTTACCCCTTTAAAAGTTTTAAATTTTCCAAAACATGTCGCTAAAACTCAAAAAC